>NC_140935.1:61022726-61245226 GCF_014529385.1 Adiantum capillus-veneris
AAGAACGGAAGGCTCCCCCTTTTCTAAGTAAAAGGAACCTTGAACACAGTTCGGAGCACTCATCTTGAGCAAAGTTCAACATTCACTTCCGCTGCACCTTACATGTAATCTCAAGATCTGGGCCACAAACAGTCTCGCTAAGTGATTCGGCTTGACTGTTTTCTTCATTGGAATGAAATGAGCTTGCTTGGTAAATCTGTCAATAACAGTCCAGATACCATCGTCATCACTTTGTGTTCTCGGGAGATAAAAAATGGAATCCATTGCAATACTTTACCAAGGGCGGTGGGTATGGTTAAAGGCTGTAACAATCCCTATGCTTTATGCCTGTCAAACTTGACCTTCTGGCATACCAAGCAATTGCGTACAAAATCGTCCACGTCCTTCTTGAGTCCCGACCAAAAGAAGTATCTCTCCACACCTTTCAAGGTGGTAGCAATGCCGCGGTGACCCGTAAAAGGTAGACAGTGGCATTCGGTTAGAATTTTTTCCCTTAACGGCTGTGTAATGCACAACATCGTTTTCCTCATCAAGTAGCCACCCCAAATGGAATATCCCGCTACTACCTCCCAATTCCGTATCCGAGTGAAAATATCTGCAAAATCTGTATTTGTGGCATATTGATCGATCATATCCTCGAAGCTCCTATGATGTATCGTGGAAATAGCTCGAACCAACGGCTTCTGAGACAAAGCATCTGCCACCAAGTTCTTCTGTCCCTACACATGGACAATCTGGAAGTGAAACTGTGACAAGATGTTCGCCCACCGCATCTGCTTTTTTGTTAGCTGCTTCTGTGACAAGTAGCAGTGTAAACTCTGATGGTGTGTGAAGACAATAAAATCCGCTCCAAGTAGGTAATGTCGCCTCTGAGTAAGAGCATGAATAACCGCCAAAAGCTCTTTCTCATAAATCTGCGCTCTCAATTCCGGCCTTGAGAACAATCGGCTCTCGTAGGCAATGACATGGCCTTCTTGCATTAAGACCGCACCCAGACTACGACCACAAGCATCACAATATACTTCGAATGACTTCTGCAAATCCGACAAAGTCAAAACTGGTCTTGTAGTCAATTTCTCTTTCAATGTCTGAGAGGTAGTCACCTCTCTGGGTCCCCACGAGAAAGGGACTCCTTTCTATGTCAAGATATGCAAAGTGGAAGCAACCTCTGTAAACTTTCTAATGAACCGTCGATAGTACGACCATAAGCAAGCTTCTAACTTCATGGACATTCTTCAAATCGGGCCAATCACGGATAGTCTCTATCTTGACCGGGTCCATCTGCACTCCTGCTGCCGAGACAATATGTCCCAAAAAGTGTATCTCGGGTAGGAAAATTTCACTTTTCTTTGCATTAATCACCAACTTATGGTCTTGTAATGCCTGAAAGACCTGTAGCAGATGTTCCCTATGTTTTCTGCCTCATCCTTTTTTTTAATTTTTTTGCTTGTTGCGGTCACACGTAACCCAAGTCCACTTGGGTGTGTCGATTCCTAATCGTGTTTTTGAAGAGTGACAGGAAACCCTAGAAAGAAGGGCTTGTCTAGCCTCCCCTCGTTTCTCTTTTCACTCATTGAGAGCGGACCGTGCACTTAGCGGCCAACCAATCGACATGAGGTGGGAAAAAGCAACCTTGGTGTGAGCGCAAGGCCGCCAAGGGGTGCGCCCGCGGGAAAGAGAAGAGCTCGGGTAAGAGAAGATCCTTCTCTAACACAGATTGCAAGCTAAAGAAGAACCACAAGAACCCAAGTTTCTCGTGAACTTAAGAACCCAAGACTTTAGTGTATGGTCCTCACCCGAAGCGAAATGGATACTTCGCATGGAAGTGGCGAAGAAGAATTTTCCCCACTAGGAGGTTTTTCCGACCCTCCCTTCTCCCCTGCCAAGGATTGTACCAAATCCTATGGAGGCTTTGGTCAAGATAATGATGGACATGATGCTACAACAAGCAGCGCAACGCGTTGCCTTGGAGCGCGAGCGCGAAGAAAGAAACGCATCCTTGGATCGTGAGCGTGAACAAGCGCGCTTGGCGGCCGAGGAAAGAAAAGCAGAATTGGATCGCGAACATGAAGAAAGAAAAGCAAAAAGAAAGGCCGGCTTGGCGCGTGAGCGCGAGCAAGCGCGCGTGGCAATCGAAGAGCAAAGGGCAGCCTTGGAGCGTGAGCGTGAGCAAGCGCGCTTGGCGATCGAAGAAAGAAGGACAGCTATTGAGCTTGAGCGTGAGCAAGCACGTGAAGCCCAACGAGTAGCGGCCGAAGATAGATGAGCTGCCTTGGAGTTAGAGCGTGAAGCACACAGAGACCAATGCATGCAAGAGTTGGTCCTATAGGTACTCACCTCGAAACCCGATCCGGCCAAAGATGTTGGTGGTTCATCAAGTAGCAGAGACTCGAACTCCAACAACCTCGTCACATAGAAGATCACGTTCAGTAAGTATGATGCTAAGATGGATGCTAGTGTAATTCATTCTTGGTTGCATCAATTTAATGCTTATTTTGTGACAACTAAGAAGACAAGTAATAGCAAGGTTTTGACGGCAGCCATGTACCGTGCCGGTAATGCCATTAATTGGTATCACGCATGGCAAGAGGCACAGTGGGCCGCGCACCTAGAGGCAGCCGACGAAGACGCGCCTCTTTCCTTCAATTGGGCCGACTTCCAAGACAAGCTCAATGCGCGGTTTATTCCACCTAAGTACCTAGCATGATTGAAGGACGATTGGTGCAGTCTCAAGCAAAATGGTTTGCTAGTTATGTCTTTCTCTAATCGTGTTTTGCAGCTCTGCACCCAATTAAAGCAAATGAGATGATGAGCGCAAAGAGGCTTTCATTTTCGGGTTGGACGACTATATCAGGTTTGATGTCGAAGTCCTCGACCCCGTAGATCTCGACAAGGCGGTAGCGATTGCTCTCGCTTCTCAGAACCCTCAAAATAATAAGAACAGTAAGAATGGTAACTCTTCTAACCAATCTTCCTCTAGTCTCTCAGAAAAGAACTCTCCAAATGAACCTAAGGGTAAAGCAAACACAATTACTAAACCTAAGCTCACTCCAGATGAAAAGGCAGAACAAGGAATTTTAGGAGGATACATCACGTCGGAAGAACAGAGCATTTATTCTAAGGAAGGTCAATGTTATCATTGTCACATCAAGGGTCACATAAAAAGAACATGTCCTAAGCTTGACTCTAATGAATCTCAAGACATCTGCTTTCGAAGTGTCTGGCTTCGCTCCCGATATGGACTCTCTCATCACGCAAGAGTGCCTTGATGTTTTATTCACTGTTCAACAAGCGTCCTTCCGCAGAAAATTTGTAGTCTCTTCTCTTTCAGGATGTGATATGCTTTTAGGCATTCGATGGTGTCGTGAGCATAACCCTCTCATTGATTGGGCAACTAATACTTTCACTTTCAATGCCAAGAATGACTCTCCCATTGTCATTCGTGGAGAAGAAGAAGTTCATTCTTCATCTCTCATTTCTAATGTGCAGACGACGATTGAAAAGAATGAGGAGAAGGAGACTCTCTCAGTCTTGTCTTCTCCAAAGCACGACACATTGCATGATATAGATGTGATTACTTACAAGCATGATGGTTTGAAGGATAAAGATGCGATTGTTCACAAGGATGATGGTATAGTTGATACTTTGTCTAGTGAAGCTAACCTCATTGCAGATTCAATCAATCACGAAGAACTAATCTTGACTCTTGAGTCGAGGTCCCAAGAACCCCCATAGGAAGTATTATGTGTGCGCATGATTAGTAAGCACGCATTGTTCGAGTGTTTCATTCGTGATGGTTTCCTGTATTTTAGTCACCGTCCTTATGTGATCCCTTTTCATAGGCATGCCATCTGGTACGATGAACACGATTCACTCATGAATGAGCACGGATGTATACGGATTACTCAGAAATGTTTGCACCCACGGAATTCACATTCCATGTCTCTTCCTTGGCTTGCACAATATCCAAAAGAGCACAAGAAGGATTGAGCATCAAGCATCGGCATTTCCATTATGATTTGCAACAATTGATAGATTTAGATCAGAAAGACAAGTTTCGATTCCATTGTTTGCGTGTGTTTGATAAACGGTTTGACACTCCATCTATATGTTCTTCTACATTTCATGCACGATCTTTAAAGAAGACTAGAATTTTTCCAGTCACTTTACATGGAATGGGTATGTTCATGTTTTTGTGTTGGAAGTGGTTTCATGAATTTTTATCCTCGAAGATTCTTAAAGAAGGTAGACGCATGACTATAGACAAAGTTGATGCATTGAAGAAGCCACAAATGACTTTTTGTCGCTTTTGGCGCGGCCCAAAGAAGCAAGCATTGCAGACCTTTATGAAGTTCAAGTATCGCATGACCCACACATTAGAGTGGGCCGGCGAAGAGTGCTTTCCAAGATTCCAGACGTTGTTGGCGCTCTCCCTCGATGCCATACAGCTCGATACCAATACCTCACTTTGAAAAGGAGGGGATGTCACGTGTACATCTAACCCTATGTGTACGTGGACAAGCTACTTCATGACAAGGGTTCAGTTAGCTTAGCTCAGGAAGTGTTCTGGCACTTTGGTGAGTCTGTTCGCATACCGTGCATGTCCAAACACTTACTTTGGTTGCACACAACATGATTATCAGATTACCATTAGGACCCATTAGGAGCATTTTTACAGTGCACATTTTAGCCATTTTAGCCATTTTTCCTATTTTAGCCATTTTTTACTTATTATTAATAAGTGACTTTGTTGGGAAACTGGGTAGGGCAATTTGACCAAGCATGTATATAAGAAAACCTAGCGCTAGCACTTTCTGGCAGAAGAAGCAGCAGGGACCAAGTGTCCAACAGAGAACCTTCTCAGCAAGACTCCCCGGCAGAACACCTAGCGTTTTCACCAAGTGCATATCAGCCCCAGCGTTTGCAGATCTCCTAGCGTTTTATGCAGCAGACACAATTTCAGCCCTAGCGGTTTTGGATCAGCAAGCCAGCCTAGCCTTTTGCAGATTCCTCGCGACAGATTCAGCCTGTCACGGGGACGTGGCAAATGTTAACTATGTCACGAGGACGTGGCAACTGCTAACTTTAGTTGTTGGTTTCTTTCCAAGGGGTTTTGTTTTATTTTTGAGACCCTCTTCTTGAAGTAGCAAACGGTCGGACATTGCATGGCCAATGTGAACGGTAGTTTCACCCGCAGATGGGTAGTGATCGGCACTGAAATTCGTATGGTAAGAGGATGTCTAGGCTCAGAGCAAGATCATATAGGTCCCCCGGTCGCACTTAGCAAGTTGGTGGATACTAGGAAGTGAACTCAATAAAGGCCTAAAGTCAAGGTGTGACTGCCAACAGAAAGTATCCGACAGTTGGGCCACATTGCACTTTTGGATGCGGTCCCAATGAGGATAGATGGTCAGATGACCACATGGAGCCCAACGGAATCATCTCCTAAAATTTAGGGAACTGCTATTTTGGGCCATGAAATGTGTTCGCGTCATTACGTCCGGTATGACTAGGGGAACATTTTACAACTCTGCCGCGAAGTCAACTGACGCATCGGTTGAGATATTTTTAAGCGGCAAACCCGAAATGGGCAAATGCTTGTAAATGCGCCAAGTGTCAGTTTTTCATGGACTTGCCTCCTGCAGGAAAAAATGCGCTGAATTTTAAGCTGGGAGAGGGCTTCATTTGCATTTTGTCATAGGTTAAGAGCTATGGAGTGCTTCCTTTCCCTCTTATGTATAGTGTGGTGCTAGGAGTGATGCCCTGCACGCTACACACTGCTCTCTCTCTCCCCTACGTGCAGTTATGTGATGCCCCACAAGAGGGCTCCTCATTTGATTGATGTACAGCTTTGTGGGTTCATGCTTTTGTGCTAGGGCAAGAGCCTCCTTGAGCAGGAACAGGGGTAGCTGATTGCTACTCCACAGCAGGCACCGGTGAGGGTCATAACCTCACCGTACAGGTGCAAAATCAGTTTATGCGCTGTAAATTGACTGTTTTTCAGCCATACCGACGCCAGGACCATTGGGAATTGTGCCCCACTGGCAGAGGACAGCTAGGGGATTGTTTGGGGCTGAAAACAGGGCAAAAACTAGTAAATACAGCGTGCTGAATTTACTGTTTTTGGGCAGGAATCAGAGGGTATACGCCATTAGAAGCAAGTTCTAGCAGGGAAATTGATTTCGTGCAAGTTTTGGGGCTGTTATGCTACCGAAATTTGGCTAAATCAGGTAGTATCTTGCGAGATACAGGTGAAAGATTCCCGGGACTCTTCTTTGTAATTTACCCTCCTAAAGAATAAAGAAATACTGAAAGGGGCGCCAATTTTGGGCTTACAGGTTGTCGGCATATGCTCGGGGCATTCTAGCTTCTGAGCCGTGCGTGCATTCAAGTGTTAATTCCCGTAGCAGGTTTCCTTTGCACGTTCTCTCTGTGTGTGTCTAAAATAAAGAATTTCGGGTGAAAGCCAACGCCTACCGCCCCACGGGCCGGCTTCATAGCCCTAGCTTCAGTGTTTTCAGTTTTCAGCATATAGACACCGTAGAACAACCCCCAAACCTCGCAGATCTCACCTTCCCGCAAAATATCCTTGTCACACGGTTAGATCAGCCAAAATTTGCAAATTCAGCCCGCAATTCGCAGATTTTCAGCATCTGCGTTTTCAGCGCGTCGTCGTCGTCGCCGTCGTCACCGACATAGAGCCAAAGTTCAGCAGATACAAGATTTGCATATTTCAGCCCATAGCGTTTTCAGATTTCAGCCCGTCTCGTCGTTGTCCTCATCATCGTCGACAAGTCCATTGCATTGTAGAGATTTTTGCAATCAAGAGTAGACCGCTGTCGCCATAGGGAGTGGGGCCTTTGGAGGAGGTTTTGACAACATTCGGGTGTCGTATTCTTTTGTCTCTATCTCTCAGTTTCAGCACCTTCATTCACAGTGTTTACCACTATGTTGTGATCATTTGCACTCTCTCACTAAAGGAATGGAAGGCTCTCCCTTCCGTAAGTAAAAGGAACCCTCGAGGACAGTTCGGAGCACTCACAAATCGCCAAATTAAACTCATTTCCAAAAAAAAAAAACCCTATGTGCTTACCTAATGCATGTGTATTATAAATTTACAAATACCTTCCACAGTAGTTGCGCTAGCAAAGCCATAGGTAGTCTAAGCCATTTTGAACGGTTCATTGCCGTCCCACGAAGTGCCCTGTAAGCTTTTGTCCTATCTTCTTCATTGAATTTGTCCAATAAGGACTGTGAGCGCTAATTTTTGCATCATGAATATGTCGTGCGCAGTGGTGTGAGGCACATGGACTCGCGTCATCCTAATTTTAAATGAAACATTGTATTAACAATCGATAATATCAAGTGCACCAGTAGAAGTGTCAAGAAATTTACTTGTTGACTCATCTTGAGCAAAATTCAATATTCACTTCCGCTGCCCCTTACACTTTTTAAGCCTCGGCCAATAGAAGTAACGCTCCACGCTCTTAAGGTGGTATCTATACCGCGGTGGCCTGTAAAAGGTGGACAATGGCACTCTGTTAAAACTTTTCCCCTCAAAGGCTGTGTAACACACATCGTTTTCCGCATCAAATAGCCATCCCATATGGAATAGCCTGAAAGTGTCTCCTCATCCTGAATCCTAATAAAAATATCAAAAAAGTCAGGATTCGTGGCATACTGATTAACCATATCCTCAAAGCTTCTGGGATGCGCGGAAATAGCCAGAACCAAGGGCTTCCAAAACAATGCATCTACCACTATTCTCTTTACTGCAGAGCAGTGAGCCCATTATGAACGGTTCATTGCCGTCCCATGAAGTGCCCTATAAGCTTTTGTCCTATCTTCTTCATTGAATTTGTGCAATAAGGACTGTGGGTCCGCAAGCGCTAATTTTTGCGTCATGAATATGTCGTGCGCAGTGGTGTGAGGCGCATGGACTCGCGTCACCCTAATTTTAAATGAAACATTGTATTAACAATTGATAATATCAAGTGCACCAATAGAAGTGTGAAGAAACTTACTTGTTGACTCATCTAGGCAAAGTTCAATATTCACTTCCGCTGCGCCTTACACTTTTTAAGCCTCGGCCAATAGAAGTAACGCTCCACACTCTTAAGGTGGTATCTATGCCGCGGTAGCTTGTAAAAGGTGGACAATGGCACTCTGTTAAAAGTTTTTCCCTCAAAGGCTGTGTAACACACATGGTTTTTCGCATCAAATAGCCATCCCGCATGGAATAGCCTGAAAGTGTCTCCTCATCTTGAATCCTGATAAAAATATCAAAAAAGTCAGGATTCGTGGCATATTGATTAACCATATCCTCGAAGCTTCTGGGAGCACGGAAATAGCCAGAACCAAGGGCTTTCGAGATAATGCATCTACCACTATCTTCTTTACTGTAGAGCAGTGAGCCTGCTTAGTGAATCTGTTGATGACCGTCCAAAGGTCATCACGCCCACTCTTTGTCTTCGGGAGATCAAGAATGAAATCCATAGCAATACTTTCCCAGGGGCGGGTGGGAATAAGTAAAGGCTGTAACAATCCCTGTGCTTAATGCTTGTCAAACTTGACCTTTTGGCATACCAAGCAACTGTATACAAAGTCGTCCACATCCTTCTTGAGTCTCAGTGAAAAGAAGTAACGCTCCACACCTTTCAAGGTGGTATCAATGCCGCGGTGACCCGTAAAAGGTGGACAATGGCATTCAGTTAGAACCTTTTCCCTCAACGGCTGTG
Organism: Adiantum capillus-veneris; assembly: GCF_014529385.1. NCBI lineage: Eukaryota > Viridiplantae > Streptophyta > Polypodiopsida > Polypodiales > Pteridaceae > Adiantum > Adiantum capillus-veneris. The sequence continues at coordinate 61,031,465 of NC_140935.1, forward strand.
TAACGCACAACATCGTTTTCTTCATCAAGTAGCCATCCTGTATGGAATATCCTGCTACTACCTCCATATTTTGTATTCAAGTGAATACATTAGAAAAATATGGATCTATAGCGTACCGATCGACCAAGTCCTCGAAGCTTCTATGATGAATCGCGGAAGTAGCCAAGACTAACAGCTTCCGGGACAAAGCATCTGCCACCAAGTTCTTCTGTCCCTGTACATGGACAATCTGGAAGTGAAAGCGTGACAAGATGTTAGCCCACCGCATCTGCTTTTTCGAAAGCTGATTCTGTGACAAGAAGTAGCGTAAACTCTGATGATCAATGAAGACTGTAAAATCGGCTCTGAGTAGGTAATATCGCCCCTGAGTAAGAGCATGGATAACCCCAAAAGCTCTTTCTCATAAATATGTGCTATCAATTTTGGCATTGAAAACAATCGCCTCTCATAGGCCATGACATGGCCTTCTTGCATTAAGACCACACCCAGACTACGACCACAAGCATCACAGTATACTTCAAATGACTTTTGCAAATCCGGCAAAGTCAATACTGGTCCCGTAGTCAATTTCTCTTTCAATGTCTGAAAGGCAATCACCTCTGAGGTCCCCACGAGAAAGGGACTCCTTTCTGTGTCAGAATGTGCAAAGGGGAAGCGACCTCTGCAAACTTTTGAATGAACTACCGGTAGTAAGAACACAAGCCCAAGAAGCTTCTAACTTAATGAACATTCTTCAAGTCATGCCAATCGTGGACAGTCACTTTTGGCCAGATCCATCTGTACCCTTTTTGTTGAGACGATGTATCCCAAGAAATGTATCTTAGGCAAGAAAAACTCGCTCTTTTTCACATTTATAAGCAATTTATACTTCCTCAGTGTCTGGAAAAACCCATAAATGATTAGTACTCTTTGAAAATCCAAAAAGTCGTCCTGAAAGCTGTCTTGTAGGCGCCTCCAGGAGCAATACAAATTTGATGATAACCACTTCTTCATATCAATTCGGCAAGTAGAATTCTGAGGTCTGTCGAGTATATCATCAATCCTTGTAATGTGGAAATTTGTTTTGGTTCATTGTTTCTTTATCTTGGCCTCGGCTAACGCTGTAAGGTGGCCGGTTCGGTGGTGAACTATCATGAATCAATCATGTGATCTTCACGACGTAAAGGAGGTAACTCGCTTTGTACGCCTCTATTGCAGAAAAATTTTGTCATTCCTTTTCGAGGTCAAACATATCATCATTCAGTTCTCTCAAGAAAAATCGAGTAAAGAAATTGAATTTCATCAAGTACAATCTCTCTTGCCGTGCATTTGTCAAAATCGCTTTCTTAGCTCGATAGTCAACCACAGCGTTGTTCTTGTGGTATCAAGGGATTTCAAGGAGGATGTCACAACCTTCCTAAGGGCGCTACGTAGAAGTCCTCGTGCCCTAAATACCCCTGACATTGCAAACAAAGTTTGCCAATGATCGGCGTAATGGCAACATCCGGTGCGGGTGCCGCTAGAACTGCCTTAGCGTGTTGGGCGTCATTCCAAGTCAAGCCGCCAATTCAAGAAGTTGGCCTGGGCTCCTCCATCAAAGAAAAATGAGGGCTTCTTGATCTTTCACTTTGCCCCAAGGGCGGCAAAGTTTTGTACTTCCGTTCATCTGATTCGGTTTGGACCCCACTCAATGTGGTACCAGTTCTGCTTTCATCTTTCCTTTTCTTCCACACTCGGTTGCTGCTTTGTAACTCTCAAATTCATCTTCTTGTGGCCCTTTGGTTCATCTTCTTTTCAAGTGTTCTTGTCTATCTCTTTCTGTGAGTACATGTTTTGCTTTTCTACACTCTTCTGTTCTTTCGGTTTTTCTACCTACATGAGAGGAGAAGCAATGGCCACATGCCATCTCGAGTAAATCTTATCAATCGGGTAATTCTTCAGGTGTCTCGCCAATCGCGGGTCCATGGAGTACTTAATCAATCTGTTCACACATATGCCAATCTGTAGGTGACGTTTGTACTCCGTTCTGGCAAACTCGTCCGATTTTTTTTTTGCCCAAATCTTCATTCTTTTCTTCAGTTCCTGCGCCAGATCTTCAACTTTTCTTTGCCTTCCCACTGAGAGGTGTCATCTCTGTCAGATTCTTCACGAGAACTCGTGTAATTTGGGATTCTTTATGGCTTTTTGCTCTGCAAGACAGAGCAATGAAGACGGGAGCGCGCCCGATGCGTGATGTATGAAGGGTGGGAGTGGCTAATGAGTCTGGGGTCGAGACACGAAGATTCTTTTTCAAAAACTGTGCGTGCTACAAAAGGATCGGGTTCTCCGTAGAAGAAAAATCTTTCTGTGCTCTTATACCACTGTAACAAACTTGGACACCCCAAGTCAAGATTCTATCGCTACACAACAGAGATTCACTTCAAAAACAGTTAACAAAGACGACACTGCCCGATGTAGTTCCGTGCCGAGAGGTATTGGCTCCAAAGAGTGGCGCCCCTTTCGGTATTTCTTTTTATATTAATCCGTGTTCAAAGTACAGGAGAGTCTACAGGCGCTCACTCTAAGACTTTGCGTCTAGATGCTCTGAGTAATGAGTGCCCAACCAACTTATTTATTGGTACAAGGGATGCCCAAAAGCAGAACCCCATCTCATCTTAAACTCAAAAGCAATAGTCTCTAAAAGCTTTAATGCTAAAAACAAAATCCCCATAGAGCAACTTGCTCCAAAAACTGCCAAAAAGCAGCGAGTGCAATCTACAGAAATCCATGCAATTTTGCCACATCAGCAGTTGTCAGTGCGTTTCACAGAACTTTCCGCACAGCCAGCCTGTCAGCGCATTTCCATACAGTCAGCCACGTCAGCCGGCGCAATGTCCGGGCAACGTGTGTAAGTGTGTGTTTGGGGGCCAGCCACATCACCAGTTTGTGACATTGTGATCTTGTTTGATTCAGGCAGTACGCATGATGTGATTGGTGCCTCTTGTAGAAAGAGTCCGCTTGGAGATTAGCCAAGCAACTCCTCTCTAGGTGTCGGGCTTCGCTCCCGGTATGGACTCTCTTATTACAGAGAGTGCCTTGATGTGTTATTTACTATTCAACAAGCTTCCTTCCGTAGAAAATTTGTCCTGTCTGCTCTCTCAGGATGTGATATGATTTTGGGCATTAGATCGTTTCGTGAGCATAACCTTCTCATTGATTGGGCGGACAATACTCTCACTCTAAATCCAAAAGTGACTCTCCCATGATCATTTGTGGTGAGGAGGGTCTTCATTCTGTTTCTCTCATTTCTAATGTGTAGGCACAACTTGAGAAGAAATAGAAGAAGGAGACTCTCTCAATTCTTTCTTCTTCGAAGCATGACACACATTTTTTGCATGATAGAGATGTGATTGTTCGCAAGGATGGTGGTTTGCATGATGATGATTTTGCTAGTGAATCTAACCTCATTGCAGATACGATCAGTCACGAAGAACGGATCTTGGCTCTTGAGTCGAGGTCCAAAGAACTCACTCTGGAAGTATTTTGTGTTCATATGATTAGTCAGCACGCATTGTTCGAGTTTTTCATTCGTGACGGTTTCTTGTATTTTCGTCACCGTCTTTATGTGTTCCCTTTCCATAGGCATGCCGTATTGTACGATGCACATGACTCACTCATGGATAAGCACGAATATATGCAGATCGCTCTCGAAAAGAGAAAAAGTTTGCATTCAAGTAATTCACATTGTTTCCCGATTGTCCGTTTTGTCAATCGCTTTAACATGTGTCTTCCTTGGCATGACACAGTCTTAGAAAGAGCACGAGAACGATTGTCTATCAAGCATCCGCATTTCCGTTGTGATTTGCCACAGTTGATAGGTTTAGGTCGAAAGGTCAAGATTTGAACTCACTTTTTGCATGTGTGTGGTGAACGGTTTGGCACTTCGTCACTTTGTTCATCTGCATTGCATGCTCAGTCTTTTAGGAAGAATAGTCTTTTCCCAGTTACTCTACATGCAATGGGTATGTTTATGGTTTTATGTTGGGAATGGTTTCACGAATTATCCTCCTCGAAGATTCTTGATGCAGTTGGATCCACAGCCATAGATGCAGTTGGAGCATTGAAGCCGCCACAGGTCACTTTGTGTCGCTTTCGACGCGGCCCAAAGAAGCAAGCATTGCAAACCTTCATGAAGTTCAAGTATCGCAGGGCCCACGCATCAGAGTGGGCCGGCAAAGAGTTCTTCGCAGGATTCCAGGCATTGTTGGCGCACTCCCTCGACGCCATACAACTCGGTATCAGTACCTCACTTTGAAAAGGAGGGGATGTCACGTGCACATCTAACCCTATGTGCATGTGGACAAGCTATCTCGGGTCTAGGGTTCAGGTCAGCTTAGGAAGTGTTCTGGCACCTTTGTGAGCCTTTGAGTAGGCCGTGCATGTCCATGCACTTAGAGTAGTTGCATATCCTTTGGTTGCACACAACATGATCATCTGCATGACATTCAGTACCCATCATGAGCATTTTACAGTGCATAGAACCCGTTTTCCCAAAATACACATTTTTCACTTATTATTTAATAAGTGACTTTTGTTGGAAAAGTGAGTAGGGCAAATGTGCTAAGTCACTATAAAAGAAACCTAGTGCGAGCACTTTCTGGCTGAAGAAGTTCCAACAACTTGCAATTCACCTTCTCAGCCAGACCGGCAGGAGACCCTAGCGTTTTCAGCCAACAGAGCAGATAGCATTTCTGGAATGCAGTTTCCCTAGCGTTTTCAGCCAACAGAAGCAGAGAGCGTTTCTGGGATTCCCTTCCCTAGGGTTTTCAACAACAGATTCAGCCTAGCGTTTTCATCAACAACAGATCCTGCCTTGCGTTTTTCAATTTGTAGACCTAGCCTAGCGTTTGCAGATTCCGGTGTTAGATCAGCCCCAACACATCAGCGTTTTCAGTTTTCATCACTTAGCCACAACAGATTCAGCACCTAGCCTCGCAGATCTCACCTACCCACAACAGATCCTCGCTGTACTGTCGAGTCAGCCAATGTTTTCAGATTCAGCCGCTGTTTTCAGATTTCAGCATCTGCGATTTCAGCGCATCGTTGTCGGGTCGTCGCCATCGCCATCCTTGCCGACACAGTGTCAAGGATCAATGCGTTTTGCAGATTCCAGCATTTCAGCCCTAGCGTTTTCAGTTTTCAGCCTGTCCTCGTCGTCATCATCATTGTCGTTGACATCGTCGACAAGTTCATTGCATCTAGACCATTGTACCAGATTTGTGCAATCAATAGCATAGACCTCTCTCGCCATAGAGAGAGGGGCCCTTGGAGGAGGGTTTGAGAACCGTTTGGTGTCATATTCTTCTCTCTCTCTCTCTCAGTACTCTCTGGATGCACCCTCCATCTCCCTCACTAGGGCAGAGATTACAAGGCTCATTTGACAGGACTTGATTCAGTTGGAGACCAAGAGGACATGAATACAACCTACACATGAGCTAGGTACGAAGATGACTTTCTATAGAGAGCATCTTCTTCAACTCACGGAGGATGGTTTTGTGATCAAACCAGGATACATGGATACTCATCTTTCCCACGGGATACGATGTGCTATTGGTCAGATATGCACATCCTCACATCAGCTAGACATCAAGACAGGCAGATTTAGAGGAGTACCTATAACCGGCCTGTACAACGTAGAGGGCGGTACTATTCCAATTACCTGTTAACTTTACATAGAGCACTGAGAAGGGAAGAGATTACAGTTGCGTCCAGCGACTAGAATGTCACTGCGCACACGAGACAGACACCCTGTAGGCCCCAAAGACTGGCGCCCCTTTCGGTATTTCTTTATTCAAATTAAGGTAGACGATCCGACCACTTAGCACAAGCTTTCACAAAGCTGTCCAAACCTGGTGAGGGCTGAAAACGCAGGTTTTCGACCTTATTTTGGCAGCATAACGGCGCAAAAACCCCTGTAGGTGAAAAGCACCTGTCTAGGACGGATTCCCTCGCTATCTGGAAGCTGTCACAGAAATTCAGTGGGCTGTAATTCCCTGTTTTTCACTGCCGGGTGCCCAAAAGCCTGTGCACGCATCCCAAGGCTCCCACGAGGCTCCCCCGATGTTCCCTTGCAGTTTAGGTGCGAAACCCTAAACTTGCAGAAAAACACAGTAGGCTGTAATTCGCTTTTTCGGATCGTTTTTAGCGGAGCGAACACGCCTACGCGTGTCCCAAGGGCTCCCGCACACAATGGGACAGTTCCCCTGTGAATTGGACGAGTTTTCACGCGAGAAAACTCTCCAAACTGGCAATCTTTCGCGATGGAACTGTGCGTACCTGTGGGGGATTAGCAAGTAGCTAATCCGGTTCCTGTTCAGAAGGCTCTTGCCTTGGCAAACGCACATAAACCCCCAGAACTATACATGTTCATCTGAGTAGCCCAACTAGTGGGGCATTACCATATGTGCCAAAGGGGAGAGAGAGATGCACGAGAGCAAATCATCGCGCTACATGAGACAGAGGAGAAGGCAAGCTTTCCATTAAAGCTGTAGATCTGCACCCACTACTCATACACACACTGTAGCTCACTTATGATCAAAAATCAGCCTCCTCTCTCAAATTGGGCGCCCCCTATTCAACTGGAAGTAGCAAACTCTCCAGAAGCTGCCATGTGTCCAGTTTGCCCCTTTTGAGTTAATTTTCTAGTTCCCACTGACTTATAAAGTTATAAGTGACTTTCCGAGTGGCCCAGACTTCATTTGGCGCACACAGGCTTCCATACTCATCAGAATTCAGTGCTCACTAGCCCGACCAATCCGAGACTGACCGACTTAGACTCCCGTTGTGAGAAACCTATTCGGTCACAGTCGTTTCACACTGGCCATGCAATGTCCACTTGCACCTTTTCAAGGGTTCCGGGGAAAACAAGTAAAAATAAAAATAAATAAAAATATCTAGTACTTATTTACGGAAGGCAACAGGAAAAATACACCTCCTGGTGACAGTACCCGTTGAGTCTAGGATTTGTCAGATGTGCCAATTAGAGCCAGAGACGGAGCTACATTACATATGTCATTGCCAAGTATACAATGAGATACGAGGCCGCTTTCACTGTCTATTTAGAGAAGGTTTTGGGACACTTTCTAGAGTCATGAGATACCAGGATCAGAGATACCTCGGATTATACTTATTGGAGATTTGGTGAACAGTTTGGCACTCCGTCACCTTGTTCATCTGCATTGCATGCTCAGTCTTTTAGGAAGAATAGTCTTTTCCCAGTTACTCTACATGCAATGGATATGTTTATGGTTTTATGTTGGGAATGGTGTCACAAAAATACGGAAGCGAAAACCGACTGTTAAATGCAATTTATATACTCAAGAGACTGTTGAATGTGGTTGGTGCATTAGTGAGTCCAAAAGGCATCACTAAGAATGCATACAACCCGAAGGTTGTTCTAAATGAAGTCTTTTGCACATCTTGAGGAGCTATGCGGATTTGATGATAACCGCTCTTCAAGTCTATACGACTAAAAACACTTGCTCCTTGTAACTTGTCAAGAATGTCGTCAATCCGAGGGATTGGAAATCGATTCTTGATTGTGATCTTGTTTAGAGATCTATAGTCTATGCACATGCGGAATGTGCCATCCTTTTCCTGTACTAGCAAGACAGGTGAACAATATGGAGAAGTACTAGGCCTTATTAAGCCCTTCTCCAAAAGTTCGTTAACCAGCTTGAGAATTTCCTCTTGCTGCATTAGACTAACTTAATAAGGGGGCTGATTTGGAGGAGAACTTCCTGGGATCAAATCAATTGTGTGATCCTCAGGTCGAGGAGGTGGGAGTTCATTTGGAAGTTCATCTGCAAAACAATCTTGATAACTTTCTAATAACTTAAGTCTTTTTTGCTCTAAAGAGGAAGAAAGTTGTGAAACAGACACATCTCTCTCTCTTGCAAAAATCAAGTACGTTGAAACACACTTTTTCATTTCTCTCTTGATGGCAATGTGATTGGCGATAGGAATACGCCAATCACCTGCATCTGCAAGTACAAGATACTCCTTTCCTTTATGAGCAAAGGATAAGGTTTTCTGAACATAGTCCGGAATGGGATGCATCTTGTAGTGCCAAAGCATTCCCAAGATAACATAGCATCCTTCAAGTGAAGCTAGTAAGAAAGACTCTTGATCTTTGTAGTCGTCGACCTTTAGATTCAACTTCCCTATGATTGGAGTAGAGTTTGAGTTCTGCCCTTTGAAAGCGGATTGTGCTTGAATAGAAACTCCAAAACGGTTGGGCTGCAAGTTCAGGTCATCAGCTAGCTTGGTAGAGATGAAGTTGTCTGTACTGCCAGGGTCAAACAAAATGAGAGCCCGTTGGTTGTTGATGCTACCCCATGCTTTAAGAAGAGCTCTTTCTTTTCCATCCTTGGTTGTATTTCCCTGTACATCTGGGACTGCATTGGAAGAGGGTGGTTGTGGAGGTTTGGTAGGACAGTCACCCTTCATATGACCAACTTGTCCACACTTGAAGCATCTTCCTTCACTAATGTAGGTTCGCAACTCAGCAAGAGAGAGATATCTCCCTTTCTTGGGCTGATTTGGCTTTGCTTCTGCTTCGGAGGCGGTTCTTTTCTTCTTTTGAGAAGAAGAAGTAGAGGTAGGTTGCTCATGGAGAGCCTTCTGCTTGGCATGGTAAGTGCTTTGCTCCATCTTCCTGGGAGTACCCTTGTCATGTATTCCATCAGCTATGCGGGCTGATTCCATAAGTATCTGCAAGTTACCTCGAGGGTAAAGCTTCATAGCCTTTTGCAAGGCTTCATGCAATCCTGCTTCAAACTTGCGCATCTTTTCTGAATCGTCAATCTTCTTGAATGGAGTGACTTTCAAGAGAACGTACCAAAACCTATCCACATAGCGTGGAACAGTTTCGTTCTCCGACTGTGCGTAAAACTCCTTGAAAACAGTCCAATCTTGGGGTTTACGATCTTCCAGGATAAGGGTTAACCACCGACTGTTGGCGGTGCCTTTCAGGTACATACTAACATGGCGAAGCTTGGATCTTTCTTTAAAATTCCCTTCAACAAATGCAACTTCGAATTGGCGGATGAAAGCCAACGCTTTGTCATTATCACGTCGCCCATTGTAGGTGTCGAATTTCACATCTTTGTCTCCCGACTTGAATGTTTTCTGCCTGTGGTGCTTCTACTTATGATGCTCCTTCTTTCTATGCTTAGACTCCTTATAGACAGGAGTCTTTTCCCTTGAATGCACTTTTTGCTGCAACGGATCTTCCAGGAACATGTCTTCCGGAGCAACTATGTCATCCAGATCCTTCATGAAAGAGAATTGAGGGGAATCAGGGGGATCCTGCTCTTGAACCTTTGGGTTAAACCGCACATGACGTTCTGGAAGTTTCCTGTGCCTCTTGTGCATGCGGGAGATTCCAATCAAAGGATCTTTCCTTGGTTCTGGCGCCTTTGGGTTCTGCGGGATTTCTCCCGACCCCATTGGCATTTTCTCCTTCCCTTTCTCAAGAGTATGGAGAATCTTTTGGACTTCTGGATGGGAGAGAGCTTTTTGCAACTCTTCCACCTGCTGTTGAAGGAGAGAGAACTCTGTCCTCCCATTTCTGCAGTCTGCCAAGAGTCGTCAATCCCTTAAGGAAGAGAGAGATGACCTTGCTCTGATATCACTGTCACAAAAATACAGAAGCGAAAACTGACTGTTAAATGCAATTTATATACTCAAGAGACTTTGGAGAGAAAGAGAGAAAGCTTGACACATCATTGGGGACCAGAAGATGGGCTGGTCCCCCCCCATAAAGAGAATATCTTTATTACTAAGGGAAAATTCTTTACAAGCACAGGAACGGGGCGAAAGCCCGTCCTCTATTCTTTCTTGTCCTCCTTCTTCTTCTGACTAAGAGAGTAGAAAAACTGCTCTCCTGACTACTAAGAGGATCTTTCCTCTGCTGTGAGATTTTGGGAAGCTCTCGTAGATGAGAGTCTATCTTCCATAAAACTCATCGGAAGCTCTCAAAAACGAGAGTCTATCTTCCGCTAACTATGTCTCTTCGGACATGATCATTCCTGCAGTCAACCCACGAAGGAAACATGCAAAACACACGCACACACGCTTGCTGTAATTTTCTGCACATAACCAGAAATTGTTACCTGAGCGCGTTTCAATGCCGAAACGGAGGTCCTTTTCGCGACGGAAATGCTCCAAACTTTGTGTGTGTGTGTAGTCGGTAGAGAGGAATAGTTTCCTACTAAAGCTTTGCTGAAATTCACCCTAATACAGGTGATTAGGGGCTGAAAACAGAGAATTTGCAGCAGCTAGTAGAGAGAGAAAAAGAGTTTTCTACTACTTTACGCGATGAAACTTCTCCCACAATTGCCTATGACCATGAGAGGCCTTGTTCTAGGTGATGGGTGCACAGAGGCTCCACATACACCACAAGGTGCTGCTCTCAAGCTTCAATGGAGAGCTTCAGTGCGTAGAGGACGTTCAACTTAGGGGGGGTAGTGCACTGCCAACCTGGCAAGAGGGGGAGGGGTTGGTCTCTTATAGCCTCCCAGAAGAGGGGGCGCTAGCATGAAGAGAGAGAGAGAGAGAGAGAGAGAGAGAGAGAGATTGCATGGGAAAGTGTGCCACTTGGCACACTAAGTGGCACACTTACTTTAAAATTTGAAAACCATTCAACTTTTGACTTTAAAAATCCTATGCTAGTTAATGAAATGTGCAATTAAGTGCACAAGTACACACATAGATGCAACCAATTAAATTGTTAGCTGCTCCCTTCGTAATGCCGTACCGACACTGCTTTGGCATTACCTGTTCGCACTTGTCTGGCCATTTGGTCCAGCGCAAATCATTTAAGAATACTTTAACTAACTTATCCTAAGGTTGTAAAATAATCAGGCCTTAGGGTTATTATTCTAAGGACCCCATCTCATTCTTGTGCTTGCACTAGCGCGCGTAATTTTCTGAGCCTGAAATCTGAGGCTACTATCTACCCCTTCATTGAAGACCCGATTTCCCAATCGCTAGGGCTTCAGGGTATTTTCTGCTAGGGTCTCCCTGAGGTGCACTGGCCCAAACTTGGGCGCACCTGAGGCCCCAGAACTGCTAAATCTATTCTGATGTGCACGCAACTAATTAGATAATTCTTTTCTCGTAAATAAATTAATTATTTACAAAGTCTGACTTAGTTACAAATGGTTTCACGAATTTTCCTCCTCGAAGATTCTTGATGTAGTTAGATCCACAACCATAGATGCAGTTGGAGCATTGAAGCCGCCACAGGTCACTTTGTGTCGCTTTTGACGCGGCCCAAAGAAGCAAGCATTGCAAACCTTCATGAAGTTCAAGTATCGCACGGCCCACACATCAGAGTGGGCCGGCAAAGAGTTCTTCGCAGGATTCCAGGCGTTGTTGGGGCACTCTCTTGACGCTTTACAGCTCGGTACCAGTACCTCACATTGAAAAGGAGGGGATGTCACGTGCACATCTAACCCTATGTGTATGTGGACAAGCCATCTCAGGTCTAGGGTTCAGGTCAGCTTAAGAAGTGTTCTGGCACCTTTGTGAGCTTGTGAGTAGGCCGTGCATGTCCAGGCCTTTAGAGTAGTTGCATATCCTCTGGTTGCACACAGCATGATCATCAACGTACCCATCATGAGCATTGTACAGTGCATAGAACCCTTTTTCCCAAAACACATTTTTCACTTATTATTTAATAAGTGACTTTTGTTGGAAAAGTGAGTAGGGCAAATTTGCTAAGTCACTTTAAAAGAAACCTAGCGCTTGGCAAAAGAAGTTCGAGCAACTTGCAGTGCACCCTCTCAGCAAGACCGATAGGAGACCTAGCGTTTTTAGCCGTCAGAGTAGATAATGTTTTTGGAATGCAGTTTTCCTAGCGGTTTCGGCCAATAGAAGCAGACAACGTTTCTGGGATTCCCGAATCCCTTCCCTAGCGTTTTCAGCAACAGATTCAGCCTAGCGTTTTCATCAACAGCAGATCCTACCTGACATTTTTCAGCTTGCAGACCTAGCCTAGCGTTTGCAGATTCCAACGTCAGATCAGCCCCAACACATAAGCGTTTTCAGTTTTCAGCACTTAGCCACAACAGATTCAGCCCCTAGCCTTGCAGATCTCACCTACCCACAGCAGATCCTCTCCGTACCGTCGAGTCAACCAGCGTTTTCAGATTCAGCCGCCGTTTTCAGTTTTCAGCGCACCGTTGTCGCCTAGTCACCATTGCCATCCTCGCCGACACAATGTCAGGGATCAACAAAAAGTCAACGTTTTGTAGATTCCAGCATTCGGCCCGTCCTCCTCGTCGTCGTCATTGTCGTCGACATCGTTGGCAAGTCCATTGCATCTAGCCATTGTACCGGATTTGTGCAATCAATAGCATAGACCTCTCTCGCCATAGACAAGGGGGCCCTTGGAGGAGGGTTTGAGAACCGTCTGGTGTCATATTCCTCTCTCTCTCTCTCTCTCTCTCTCTCTCTCTCTCTCTCTCTCTCTCTCTCTCTCTCTCTCTCTCTCTCTCTCTCTGTCTCTCTCAATAGGGCAAACAAAACAAGCCAACCACTAACTTTTTTAGGTTAGGGGGGTTTTTATTACTGTTTATTACACCTTCGTTCACAGCAGCATTCACTTTGTTTGTGATCATTGCACTCTCTCACTAAAGGAACGGAAGGCTCTCTCTTCCGTAAGTAAAAGGAACCCTTGAGCACAATTTGGAGCACTCATCTTGAGCAAGATCAACATTCACTTCCGCTGCACCTTACACAGTGATGCACACACTTTTGGTATGAGGTATGGTAGGAAGAAGAATCACCTGTTACGAGCTCTACTTAGTATGAGAACGTGGAAAAGAAGAAGAAGAAGAAGATCAAGGAGTTCAAGAATGGGGGTCAAGTGGTAAGGTTTGACATTTGTTCGGGCTACAAGGATTCCAATCGAGCCCTTTCCTTCATATGTTTGGCGCGACTTTCTTTGGAGGCAACTTCTTGGAAGTCTTTTAAGTATGAAAGGCGACATCTTTTCTGAAGGGGAATGCTCAAACATGGTGGTCGACTCTTCTTCTTTATAGCAAAGCATTGACCAAGTGAGTGAAATATAAGATTTTTTTTTTCTCTGTTATGGGTGACACAACAGTATGAGTAGGACATGATCACAACTTGGAACCATCTGAAGATGTGGAAAAATGATGCTTTGGCTACCTACAATCGACGATTTTGGGATGCCTTTTTTGCTTCTATTTGGAAGATCACTTTTCTTGAGCAGATAAAACGATATCGTTGTTGATTACTCTAAGAATATTGTTTGAAACAGAAGTCCAAGAGCATTCAACAGGTCATGGAACATGCTATGGACAATTTCGCCATGCATTCAGGCTCCTTGACTTATGCGACGTTCGAGCTAGTGTCGAAGTCATCCGTGAAAGAGTCTTCTAAGGAAAAGAAGAAGGGCAAGAAGCACAAGTAGAATTCCACAGGGCCTAGATTGATAGTAGATCAATGTGCACACTACTCAAAAGAGGGCAAATGCTATGGTTGTGGAGAGGTTGGGCACATTCTAGCTAAGTGTCCAAAGGAAACACTGTAAAAAGCTGATGTGTAATCAAAGAGTTCTAAAGACTCAGTGATGTGCTTGAGGAGAGGGAGCCAAATCAGCAACCATCAAGTCCTAGCACACGAGGAAAGAAAAGTGAATGGTAAGTTTATCCAACGATATTTGGTCAATTTTAGGAACTATCCGGCTCTTGATGCACAATGGATGGAGGAGGACTTAGCAGATTCTCCTCGATCATTAGAGTTGTACCTTGAGGCTTTTGGTTTAGCCGTGCTGCTGCACAAGAGGGGAGCCATTCCACTCCCTTGTCATAGATTACCTAGATAGAATGAAGTCGCCTAATTTCTCCCAACGATTTCAGTTATGCTGACAATATTCTACAGAATGACTTTAGGAGGAGATGTACATGGAAATGGGAAGTCCTAAAGAATTGATTGATCGATGTATGCTTGCTAACGTGTGTTTGTTTGAGCGTGGAGATGAAATGTATGCAACATTTTCTCTACTCACCGCAAGGGTGATATTGATGATTGAAATGATGAATTTAGTGCATTTAGAAATTTGCTAGAGATTAGTGAGATTGGGATGTGATGACTAAATAATTTTTCATTTGTGAATGTGATCATAGTGCATCAAGAGTTCTATCTAGATGAGATGACCTAGTGCATCAAAAGTTCCGTAAAGTTGAGATGGTTGGATTGTGATCTATGTGCATCAATAGTTTTGGAATAGATAAAGATGACTAGTATCATTGTGTTGCATTTGAGTGCCCAACGTGAACTATTGAATGTAGGTCGGAAATTTAGTGTGGATGCATGCTTTATTAATGTGTTGTCTTGTGGAGACGATCATTGGATGAATTGTGCGAAGAAATGTGAATATGATAGTAACAAGATTTAGTAGATCAAGACATTCCTGAAAAGATCAGCGCGCTCTGGATGTGATTGTGAAATAAGTTACAATGATCATGATTCGTAATTGAGATCTCGACTGGGATAATGATATGAATGTGATGTGACTGTTCAGTGACTAATGTCTTTGTGCAAGTACTAGATGTGTGTAGTTTGGTGCATGGATACATAGAGTCAATGTCTACTGAGCTAGGTTCTGTCCTTTATTTGTTTTGTAGACATAATCGAGGGCGATTACTCTCCTTTCAAAGGGACGGGGTGTATGTCCCAAATGTGATGATGTGGCATACTCACTTAAAAGGACGTGTTGAAGTGCTTGAGAGTGGCCGGAATCAAGTGGACAAATTCGAAACCTCAAAATGTGATGACATGGCATCTGTACGGACATTCTCGAATTCGCGACGGATTTTAGGGACAATACAAAAACCTCGGATTTTTAGGGGCGCTAGCTTTTCATATTTGATGCTTTTTGGCCTTGGGCCTTTAAATATGAGCCTTGTGGGGCTTGGTTTGGCAATCTAGCACGCAGATTGTAGAGGAGGCGCAAATTGGGTCATTTACAAGAATCACCTATATCACATGCGTTCAAAGGGTATTAAAAAAACCCGTATACTTCCATGCTCTGAGGTAATATAACAACCCTTTTTTCTTCAGAAACTTATTGATTTTTTCCTGACATGTAATAAAAACCCCTTTTATGAATGTAATTCTGTTAATTTTTAAAAACTTTGCCCAATAGAAAACCCCTTATTTTGAACTCACGTGGTATACTTACACTTTTGGGGGTGACCGCCCCACAGGAGATGCTCCCCGACAGTTGTACTTCGTGATTATCAATAAAGAAAGACATGTCGAAAGGGGCGCCAAGCTTTGGGGCTAGTGCATTTGGAAGCGAAACTCCGACGCTTCGTGTTGACTCTTCTCCCTCTCTCTTTATTCAGTCCAGTTTGTTGTAGTTTCTATTAGTGTGTTGCTATTGATTTCTCACTTGAGTGTCCAAGCTTGTTACACATTGCCTCTGTAAGGGTGCCTTGGGGGTCACTTCTGGCAGATCTGTGTGTGGTTACACTCATGCAGAGTGACTCCTCGGTAGCTGTACTCTATGGAACTGAACAATATAAAAAGAAGTACCAAAAGGGGCAGCTGACTTTAGGGCCAATGCATCTAGAAGTGGAACTTTGCCACTTCATGTTTGTTATAGCTATTTTAAAGCTTAAGTGTGATTAAGTTCTTGAGTTTGTTGGTGTGTTCATTGCTAATTCACCGTCGCGTCAATGGCTTGCCATTTGAAGTCGAAGATCCCTCCCCTTTCCATTAGCATTATCAAAAATGCAATGAGGTGGCATACTAACTTACGAGGAATTGTGCTTGAAAGTGGTCGGAATCAAGTGGACCAATTACAACTTAAAAAATACGAGGACGTGGCACTTGTAAAGACATCTTGGACTTCTAAAGACCTCAAAATGTGATGACGTGGCATACCAACTTAAGAGGACTTGTTTAAGCACCCGAAAGTGGTCGGAATCAAGTGGACCAGTCTCAAACCTCAAAATATGATGGTTTGGCACTTGTAAAGAGTCGAGACATCTTGGACTTTCGTGTGGATTTGTATAAAAATCCAAGATTTTAAGGGATTTGCCTTTTCATATCCGATGCTTTTTGGCCTTGGGTCTTTCAATATGAGCCTTGGGGGCCCTCTTTGGCAGTCCACAACACATAGATTGTAGAGGAGGTACTCCTCGGCAATTGTACTTTGTGATCACCAATAAAGAAAGAATACCGAAAGGGGCGCTAGGCTTTGGGGCTAGTGCATCTGGAAGTGGAATTCTGCCACTTCGTTGCTATTGATTTCTTGCTTCTTTTAGTGCTAGGCTTCATTAGTGTTAATTTTTCCGATTTAATGCTTCTTTTAGTGCTAGGCTTCATTATGGCTGAGTCTGCCCTTGATCTCCGGAGTCATGACAAAAACTCAGTACGTTGAACTTTGTGTTGATGTATGCTCATGTGTGTGTGCGTGTGGTGTGTGTTGTGTTGGGGAGCATATGTTACTACCTAGTTCTACACCCACTATTGGGCATTGACGACGTTAGTGGGGATGTCGTGGTATTTAGTCAATACTATGCATGATGGAGCTGATGGTTATATTGTCTTGTGGGTGATTACCATGGGTCTATACCTTGCACTTTCCTTCAAGGGTGAATCTGGGCTTATCCCGGATTCATCTAGGTATATTGATTTCTTGCTTGGGTGTCCAAGCCTCTTATAGTGGTATCAAAACTCAGACGATTCTTCTCCTACGAAGGATCAGATCCGTTTTCTGCTGCGGAACAAGCAGCAATTATCATCTGGGCAGTGGTGTACCTTCCTCTTCTAGTTAGAATAATTATATAACTAGAATGTCTTTTAATAACCCATTATTTTTCTCAGTCTCCGGGGAGAGAGTATATTACTGCTTTCCTAATTGCTCATATCTCTGCTACTTGTCTGGATTCAGGGCTGCGTTATGATGATCTGTATGATGACTCGCATGATTTGGATGTAAAGGAGGCTTTGGCTCGCCTTCCACAGTCAGTGGTTGATGCACGCAACCAACGAATCAAACGTGCTATGGACCTCTCAATGAAGCATTCACACCTCCCAAAGGAATTACAGGTGTGGAAGCTTAACAGTGATTCTGTTTGAATATGCAAGCATAGCATCAGGAAAATTCCTCAAGAACATACTTTAATTATGTGCGCCTCCAATTAGAGTTTTGAAAGCAGAGGTATGGTTGAGGCACTTGCATGCAGCTAAACTCATTAACCATGAGCTTTGTGCCGGACTGGGATGTTGAAGCCTTTGAACAGGCAAAAAGCATGTCTACTATTGAAGGCCTCCATGATCTTATTGCAGGAAAAGCAAACACCTCTGGAACCTTACCTTCAAGACATGCTTAGTTTGGTAAGTTGACACCAAGACCTCTTCTTGTTTGCATGAACTACCAGATATCTTTTAAAGAAAATAGTATACAGAAAAAGGAGTCATTAAGCTGTAAAGTAGCTCACTTATATGGGGAATATTTTTTTTGATCTGGCTGAGTTTTGACTGTTTGTGGTTTTGAGTGAAGAAGGTTTGTTTCCGATGTCTTTTTGCAGGTGAAAGCAGAGCGGAAGGAAAGAGAAACACTGGGATCAGATGTGCCCTATAATCGAACACTTCCTTGAGGTTCTACCATATGCAGTTGTGTCCACAGTGAGCAAGACCACTGGTCTTCAAATAAGTACTGCATATGATGCCAATATATTAAGGGAAGTTTACTTTCAAGAGAGCTATCTATTATGCAATGGCATGAGCTATCAGTTTATTTTGTTTATAAATCTTTTAGAGAATCCACGTTTTGGTTACGTTGGTTCTGGTAAACCCCTCATTGCAGGAAACTGTCGTAGAATTTTATGAGCCAGGTTGAGTTATTTTTCATGTGCTCTTGTCATGGCACGGTGACGTAATACTCCAATAAAGTGATCTCATTGAGAGCAATGGTTTTTACTTGATTGGTTTTTGAAGCTTTGTGTGCTATTTGAGTTAGATTTGTATCATATTATGCTTACTTTTCAGGTGATTATAGAGACACTCCTCATAAAAGTCTGTCAAACTACCTCAGTTTCTATTTGTCTAAGTTCTCCCTTTTGCATACATGTGGTTCATGGGAATTATGAAAAGCTTACATAAAGTGAGTTCCTAAAAATGTCTGTGAGGGTTTTCTTATGCTTACGCACAGGATGGTCATACAAAGTCTATCCATTTGTGAACTTTGAGGTCCTGTGCTCATGAGGTATAGGTAGTCAAAAGAAACCGGTTAGTAAAGTCATGAAAGACAAGCGGCTTGAGCTTGCCAAGATCAGGAACCTTTTAGGTCTTCTCACAAAAGTTTATACACGCCTTGTATATATATTTCCACTGAGCCTAATTTAAAGGCACATTGTCCTTTAAATGAGTAAATGGCTGAGTACTTATGGCTATCCAGTTACTTGAACTCACGCTCAGAAGCCAACAGCTATTATTATGTGGATATTATAGAATAATAAAGAGAGCTAGACTTTGCTAGATTGGAGCTCCACCGATCTCCTATGTCATCTTCTCTCTTTTTCTGGTGTTGTATATATGCTCCGTTGTGCACTGCACAACAATGCTTAGAGTGGGGTCGATAAGTACGTTCGTTTCTCAAGATCGATATGTAAAATTGCCATATTTGAAAATAACTGTGATAAGGATGAAGTTTGGACTTCTAGGACCCATATCCAAGGTTAAGATTTCAAGTACTGTGGAAAGAGGAAGTGAAAAAGGTACCCCTCCTTTGGCGAGAACATAACAAAGAGGGGAAACTATTGAGGACTATGCACCTGACACCATACAACATCCACATCAAAGAAGGTTGGATCAAGGACCATAGGATCCCACGAAGCTTCCTTGTATCCCTTGCAGGACAATGACACATTCTCTTATGATGTGAGCTCTTTGTGCTTCTATCCCTCGACTTGGTCTTTGAGTAGTGCACTTTGGAGTTGCAATCATGTCTCTTTAGGTGTTTAAGGGCCCGAAAGGGATCCTTTACTTGGCTTGGATGCTTTCCACTACGTCTATTTTTCAAACCCCCCATCAAATGTTGTGGAGAGGTTCATTCTCCTAGTTAACTTGCAATCACAAGTAGCCAGTAAGACTTTGGAAACTTTGACATTACATCACTAAATTTAGAAACGATTTACAAAAGATGAAAAATATCTATCAATTTTTTTGTTGGCCTCTTAAGGACTTGCCACCATCGTGATTTTGGAGGATCGGACTTTGCAACATGTGAGGCATTAGATTGTCACGGGTGTAGGTTTTTGCTCAAGTTTAACCACAACATTGTCATGTGACCACATCTATTGGCATCTGATTTTTTTGACAAACTTGAATATTATATTTAAACCGGTTGTTGACATCAAATAGGTTGTGGTCTTCATGATTCATAAATGTTTTAAGGGATTTTGCTGTAAATTCATTCACCTCTTAGTATTGTTTATGTAGGCTATTACATGAATCCTCATCTTGTTTTCTAAAGAATTGTAGACTTTGAGTGAGCAATTGGAATCACTATAGGGTGACTATCACTCCATCTACGTTCTAATACATGTCTCTAGCTTATTCTTAGTGCATCAAGGTTGTTTTGCAAGAAAGCTGCACCTCGCTTATCTTGTATCTACCTCGTTATATCCTTGTTAGCACTCGAGGGAAGGACTCCTCAAATAAAATGGCACTCAAGTTGGGTGCACTAGGATCATCCCTTGAAGGGTGTTGCCAATGCACCTTAAATATTTAATTTGTTATTTTATAAATAAATATTTGAAGAGTGTACATGTCCCTTTTAGTAGATAATGCAATTTTACATAAAAGGAGGGTCGTAAAAAGACTAATGAAAACTTTGGCCAAATAGGTATGGAACATCATGTAGATGATGCAAAGAGATAAACATGGTGTTATTGTTTACCTCCAATATTTTTTGGGTTTCAACAATGTAGGGTAATGGGTCCAATACACTGAAAGCTCCAAGGATGTGACATTTTATCAATAAAGTAGTTGACACCCATCTTTCATAGCAAACTGATACTCCTATTGGTTTTTTTGTGATGGCGACAGTTAAGAGGACTCTCCTTTGCATCAAAGCTTTGGTGGTAACATTTACCCTATTTCCTAAGTGTAGCTTCAATTTGTATTTTTTACTAAAAAATCCTCAACTCTTTCCACTTTGGGAAGACTATAGCAATGTAAAGTTTTTTGCTTAATGGAATTATATCTTGTTGGACATATACTTCCTAAATCCTTTTCCTTGTTTGTATAAATGACACCATATCTTTCACCTACACACACTAGTGTTATGAGCCGAACAAGGCCTCATAACTTTAATCCCTTTATTAAAGAAGGTTTATGTGCAAATGTAGAATGGCGAGGATAGGGCACTTGTGGCCCTTGGCTATGCATGATGAGAAAGTTCATGGAGGGCCATGGCTACAAGCTCTCAATAATGACCATCTAGTGAGGCAAAACAAAAAGGACCATGCTTCAAGGGTCTCCGACTTTCCCTCTCTCACCCCCTGCCACTACTAGGAGCTCCCTCATACCTGAGGAAATGGATGGAGTAGAGGCTTAGGGTGGCCCAACAAACCTTCTCAACTACCACCTGCTTTTATAGTATGGTTGGAGCAGTATAGAGATCCCTATATATATACCTCACAAGCTTCGAGAGATTACTCTTACGAGGGCCAACAATAAAGATTGGGCCGTGAGGAATTTTGCCAATGATCCCTCTAATAGAAGGTCTTCTTCTCACGTACCTCAATCATGTAGACAAGAATGTTGTGAAAATTGGTTTGATGCAAGTATTAGATGTCCACGGCTCTATTATTGAAGAACCATACCTGATGCCTTACCCCTGCAACATGAGTTGTTTGGATACTCAAAGATGCAATGCCACGTTGGTGGGCTATCTCCTTGGGGAAAAGGGGTAATCTCCATGACATGTAGAGACCATACCTATATTACTCAACTATGGAATGTCCACAAACCTTTCATTAAATGTGGATTTGAATCATTGAAGAAGAAGAATTATATAAAGATGGAAACATCCTATGGTTTGTTCATGCATTTTTATGGCTCATTATGCATAACCTAGGTATTTTCTTCCCAACTATATCCCTAAAGGAATCCACTCTTGTGTTTATGAGATGGCTGGCTTCTAAAGCTCAAGCGGCAATCAAGACCCAACTAGTCCATTTTTTCTACAGGCAAAGGCTACAAGAAGCCATTAAAAATTTTGCCCTCTTTGGACAACTCTCCCCTTCCTCTAGCACAATTACGAAAGTGGACATCTTCATTAGAAAAGCAATTCTTTGTAGATTTCTATACAATGGCTCCTATAACCAGCAGGAGCTAAGTGAACTATATGAGACACGCAAGCGATAGTTCTTCATTACTTGCCTAGATAAGGCCCCAAAAAACCTTATATTTATCTGCAAAAGTTTCATCATAGAATTGGCTTTGAAAAGACTACAAGAATGTGATTTTTAGATATGGGAAGGTAATGAAGGAACAACCATCAAATACATTCAAAAGACTCTCAACTTATATCATTATGTACCCTTACCCTATCGTATGGTTACGTACAAAATACAAAAGAAGAGCTTTAGATGGATAACATGGGGGGCAAATAATGTTATTCACGAGTATATTTGATTATGGCATGCATCCTGTTGATAAAAGTTAGGGCTAAGAACCTGAATCAAAAGGCCATATTGTGTCACAATATACACCTACAATGTCGGTGGATTGTTGTGGTGGATTGTTAGATCCATATATGAGTGCATCCTAAATCTCCCCACCAAGGCTCAGAAACTTGTAATTGGGGACATAAAAAGATGCTATGGAAACATTCCAAATAGTGGCAAACTTTTCCTGATCACACACCTCAGTAAGCTAATATGGACTACCTTCAAACTTACCCTAAAAACTCAAAAATTGTTAAAGCTCTTCCCCAATCATGTGAGTTGGGAAATGGACCACCAAAAAGTACAAATCAGGCCTCTCCTTCACACTACAAGAAATTATTGCACTTAACACCTAGCTCCTTAACACCATGCTTGTTCAATGCCAAGGAAAGGCATACCAACAAACCAATGTCATATCTATGGGGTTGGCTTGTTGTCCCTGTGGTGTAATCTACCTCCACTCTCTGAAGTGTGAGCATCTAGAAAATTTGCTCACTACCCCAGAAGGAAGGATACAAATCGCTTACATGGGGACACCTTTTAGGTATTGTGATGATTTGGGATGATAATCAAGCATCCAAAACTTCGTGGAATCAAGAAGGATATACCCTAAAATTCTCACTATAGAAGCAAAAGAAGAACAAGAAACCACCGTTCTCAACCTCAGACTTACCATTTCTCATGATTGTTTCATAAAGTCCCTAGCCCCCAAAGACCAAAAACTTCAAATAAATACAGACATAGGAGAGGGAGACCTTCTGGGTGGGCACACAAGGTGATAATTTCCCAAATTGACCCTATACTCTCATTGCATTAGCAATTTAATCATTGTTGCTCAAGATATCAAAAGCCTCATTAAGGTTTAAATGGGTTTGAAAAGACTAGATTGTGGAGGATATAGGAAGCTAATTAAGAACTTGCTTTGTGTCACATCGTGCATGTTGTCCAAGAGCAATACTTGGAATAGTCAAAATTGGTGGGCAGTAGGTCCCTTGGGGAGTCTAGTGCCCCCCAATTATGTGGGACCTAGTGTGGGCTAGAGGAAGGGCAACACACACAACCCTTGGAGGAGAACCTAGATAAACTTAGGAAAGGGAAACCTTGAACCCTCTAGGGGGGAAAACTCTTGTAAAAAACTAAGGGGACAACCTTGGGACTTATTTGGAAACTACCCCATGAGGAAACAACATCCTGTAAATAAACCTCCCATGAATTACATTAGCAAAGTTATCCCACCACCCAATTATCAGAATACGTTGCATAATCCAAACACTCATGGGATGAAGTCACTTAATGAAGTAGCAGTGCGAAGAAGTACTACACACAAGATTCTAAAAGGGGGAGACTCCACCCATTGATGTGTCTCCACACTCTCTACCTTTTTAGCCATACACATGGAGGATTGATGTTTTAGTGATCTCCACTTGGCAGCAAGAATACAATGAGCCAAGAAATACCCCACCTTAGAGACCTCCTAAAATATGAGCAATACTATTTAAAGGTTATTACCAAAGTCTATTATACTCAAAGCTTGATAGATAAGCTGCTTGGACCGTACATGCATCACAAAGGTCTCTACCCTCCAATGGAGCCTAGCATAGGTGGTATACTCTATTACGACTATCCTAAATTTTAAATGTGGACATGGATGACAACTAGGAGTGCTTGATGACACCTTTCTTTCATAGCAAGCTAATACTCCTATTTGTATTTTATGATGGTGATAAGTAACATGGATCTCCTTTGCATTAAATCTTTGGTGGTAACACTTACCCTATTTTTTGAGTGTAGCTTCACCTTGTGTTTTTAAAAAATAAAGCCCTCGTCCCTTTCACTTTAGGAAGACTACAACAATGTAAAGTATCTAATTTAATGGAGTTACACCTTGTTGGGCATATACTTCCCAATATCCTTTTCCCTATCTGTGAAAATGACACCATATCTTTTGTCATGTCTTTCAACAACAACAACACACACACACACACACACACACACACACACACACACACACACACACACACATGCATCCTTTTCTCTGACTGAAAATAGGATATGGAGGACAAATTAGTGTCCCCTCTGTGAGAGACGCGGCTTTGGATCAACCATAAAACTTGTAGCTATACATGGAGCCAGCTAGGCACTATCATGCTTGGCCTTTTGGCTAAGGACACAAACTATTCTTTGATAGTAGAGGAAACTTAAGTTGACCTTGCTTGACACATTGACTCTAGATTATATTCTAACTATGTGTAGAGGTGTTTAGGTGCAATGAAAGGGGTTGTGAGAAAATCTTTAGCACTAAATGAGGGTAGAACAATTATGAGGATTTCCATGAAAAATTGTTTGAAGAATAAGATATGCCGATGGGAAGTCAACCCCTGCAAGAAAAAATAGCACCTATAAGGTGTAACATGTGATATTTTTATTGTGCGAATAGACTTTGTAAGAGCCTTTGAAAATGTGAGGTGGAGATTCATTCATAAAGTCGTGCCAAAAGTGGCTTTTGGGCCTTTGTCATTAAGTCTAACTTTTTTGCTACTGCGATTGACCTCTCTTCTTCTATTTAAAGCATCTTGCTGACAACAAAGAGGTCTTAGGCTTGTCTTTTCCGGATAGTTCATAGGGATTGCGTTTGTTGATGACGCTCTTGTAAGCCACAAATGTTAAGGTCTAGGTTGTTTGTGTGTCTTTTGCTTGTTTGCTCTTATGGTTAGACTACATCTCAATCTTTAGATGAATGTTTTACTCATGGAATCACAAAGTTCACACTACGATGGCTACATGGCATTGTTTTGAGTGGCCTCTCTATGTTAGATTTTGAATCGTTCAAGCTATCACCATTCCATATGTTTTGTATAATCTTTCCCCTCTTGGATTTGGGAAAAAATCATATATCCTGCTTTTCAACTCAAATGAGAAAGTTCTTTTGGTTTACTCTTGATTAATCTCTTTTGCCAAACTATCTTGGAATAAGATCTGATTTGGCAACGCTTCTTAACTTCAAGTTGCACAATAGACCAAATACTACATGGCATACTTATTTGGGCTGTTCAAAATGGCAAGGTGCTTTCGGCACTTTTGGTATGCTCTAGCCTTTTCATCGAAACATCAATTCTTTTTTATGGTGCATTGTTTATGATGCCCTCCTGATGTGGCCTTATTGACTTCAAGAGCCTTCACATTGGGGATTTTCTCCAAGTGCCATATCAAACTCGAAGCATTAAAATGTTCTTTTGGTACAATGGGACTTGGTGGAACAAGGAGAAGAAAAGAGAAGTTTTACTACTCATAGGAACTATCCCAAGAGAAGAGTTATCCTGAATCTCAATTATGATGTTCTCTTCAAGCGCAAGTTATTCACAAACGATCTCAATTATGATGTTCTTCAAGTGCAAGTTATTCACAAACAAGTCCCTTCAGTAATGTGGTGAGGAACATTTGAGGTTATTAGATGTTTGTTTCTTTTCACCATGTGGGCTTTTAGAAGGGCCACTCTATTTCAAAATGAGAAGTAACTCTCATAGTAGGAAGGGCATTGCAGTATATGTCGCTTGCCTTCATAGAGCCTTCGCCTTCGATGTATTATAGGAAGTGCGGAGATTTTGTCATCTATTGTGATGTACACTATGACCATATGAATAGAAACAAATTTTTGGGAGGGAGAGAGGCCGTTCGATGACTTCAACAAACCATGTCAAACCATCGAATCCACACAAAATGAGGAGCAAAAACTAAAGTTCAATGTTGCCATGCTACATGCGAAAGCTTCCTATGGGGGGACATAGGACGCCAAGTCTTGTGTCCCATGAGCCATGTGAGAATAGTCTTCAAAATTGAGAAAGAGCCCTCATGTTTCCCACCATAGTCTTCAAAGGGATCGAGGAATGTTGACAGAGTATTCTCAAAAGCCATTTTGAAAGTTTGCATGGTACGCTCGTTAGCCAGGTAGTGATAGGCAAGTAAGGTGCAGATGGGAAGGAGGAGGTTAGGTGGGTTACCAGAGTAGCGGCGGGCAAGTAGATGCAAGTGTATTGGGTGCTCGTGTGTGTGTGTGTGATAAAAACGGGGAAGCGACTTTTGTTCCGCAGGCGATGAATTGGACGAGGTCGTCGCCTTGAGAGGTCGGGACTCGGGTCCTCCTTCGTAGAAGAGGCCATGGAAGCGGGGTCCAGGTGAACAGCTCCTTAGAGAGAAGAGAGAGAGAAAGAGAGTGTATTGTCGTCTTCTCAAAGGAAGCTTGGCCTCCATCGCCTTCCTCCCTTTGTGCTGTCGGTTTCTTCACGGTTTCTCTACTCTGCCCCACCAAACCTCCGTGACCGTGAGGGCAGAAAGGCCTGTACATGCATGTTGCCCCTGATTATCCACATGAATTTTATAATGCCGTCGTCTTGATGGGTCTTCCTCTGAGGTTTTGCTGAGTCTATGCCCTCACGTTGCCTCCGCACTCTGCATACCCTACTGGTACCCGAGCTCTGCCCTCAAGTATGCTGCTTAAAGCAGTGCGCAGCAAAGGCCTTGGCAACAAGATTGATCCCAATAAAGGCTCCATTGCTGCCCCTCCCGCCTCTGCAGACTTAACAGCAAGCCTCAATGATGAGCTCCTGCTACGTGTACTAGTGCACTTGTCAGATGATCCCTACCCCTGCTCTCTGGTTTGTAAGAGATGGATGCGGCTGCATGGCATGCTCAAATTGACACTCCGGCTCAAAGAGTGGAGCTTTTTAGAGAGTGGTCGCATGACAAAGAGGTTCTGCAACCTCACAGATGTGGATTTATCAGGCGCATGGCTTGCACCCCCTTCCAAGCAGTCCAGCATCCTGTTTACGCATCATTATATCACTATTAATCTGGGAACTAATGCATTCGACCCTGATTCCATAGAGCGCTTTATTGAAGATCGGCAATTGGCACCTTCTTCTCTAGACAG
This sequence comes from Adiantum capillus-veneris, assembly GCF_014529385.1. Classification (NCBI taxonomy): domain Eukaryota; kingdom Viridiplantae; phylum Streptophyta; class Polypodiopsida; order Polypodiales; family Pteridaceae; genus Adiantum; species Adiantum capillus-veneris. The sequence goes on from NC_140935.1 coordinate 61,058,132, forward strand.
AGGTCTCAAGGTTCTTGCTGATGGTTGCCCCAGTTTGCAACGCCTTTGCTTGATCGACGTCCGTCGGCCCACATATAATCCTTCCTCTTTTCGAAGGCGAGGGTCCACAAACACGTACATTGCTAAAGATGCCAATGGGGATGCTGCTGAAAAGAAGCATCAGAATGCAGAACTTGGAGCTACAAAGGCTAGCAAAGATGGAGATGAGGGGGTTAAACGCTCGCTGCAACCAGCGAGGCCAGAGCTTTCTCCCACAGGCGGTTTAGCCTATCTTGCCAAAAAATGCCCCACTCTCCAAGAGCTAGTGCTAAATCAATGCACAGATGATTCATTGTATGCCATCTCAGCATGCCAAAATCTACAAATTTTGCGTCTAGTCGGCACAGTAAGCGGTTTTTACCACTGCACTTTTACGGATATTGGCCTGACCATTTTGGCAAAGGGATGCAGCAGGCTTGTCAAACTGGAACTGAGTGGTTGTGAGGCAAGCTATGATGGTATTGCTGCTATTGGTAGGTGCTGTTTTATGTTGGAGGAGCTTACACTTTCCAACCAAGGCTTTTACGAAGGGTGGATAGCAGCTCTACATTTCTGTAGCTGCCTAAAGAAGTTGCGCCTAGAGAGTTGTAAGCAGATTGATCCCATTCCAGGGCCATTGGAGCATTTACATTCGTGCCAGACACTTCAGCGGCTGGAGCTCGTGCGGTGCAATTTGAGAGATAAAGCAGGGTTTTCTGCCTTGCTTTCAGTGGCATCATTGGTGAAAGAACTTCATTTCCAAGATTGCTGGGGCCTGGATGACGAAACCTTCAAATTACTGGAAATTTGCAGGTAAAGCTTTGATGTTCTTGAGTTGTCATTGGTAGTTTGGAGGCGCTTCATCACTTATTTTTTCAATTTTTTGTTCTTGTGTGGTTTTTTCTTTTATGTAAGTCGTTCTTACAAGCATAAGGTTTCTCTTTATGCTATTGTCCATGAAGACGGATGCTTTTTTCTCCTTGTATCTTTTTGAGTAATGCATTTGGAATTTTCTGCATGAAAGTAAGCTCTTTTTGCATTTTACAGGCGCGTACGGTTTTTATCTCTGGAGGGTTGTGCACTTTTAAGCACAGCAGTTCTCGAGGCATTGGTGATGGGTTTGAAGGAGCTTCACACACTCCAGGTTGTGTATTGCAACAATATCAAAGACTCGGAAATTAGTCCGGCCTTAGCACTTACGTTCTCCACCCTCAAGGAACTGAAGTGGAGGCCAGACACAAAATCTCTTCTTGCAGACAGTCTCTCCGGAACTGGTGTTGGCCAGGTTGGGGGAAAATTTTTCAAGAGGGGAGGACCCAGCTAGGTCAAATGAAAGCTTTGGTTAGCTCTGTCTCTCTCCACTTATACATGGTAGTTCTACAGTTCGTCTTTCTTAATCTAGATGATGTAAGATGTCATTAATTCAAAAATTTCTAGCCGTTTAGAAGATATATATATATATTTATTTATTTATTTATATGTTTAGCTTTCTACTTTAAAATTTCAACGTTCCCGCCCAAAGTCCTGTATTTGCACTCTCGATGCATGCTTTGACAAAGCGCTGGCCATAAGTCATTGTGCCGTTGTTCTGCACCTGATTGCTTGACATAACTAACTCAACAAAACATAGGTCAGAAATGAAGTGTTTGAGCAGTAGCCAGTGTTGCTAGTATGAGAGGATCCGCATCCTGCCCAGGGCAGAGTCAGGTTGAGCTCATATTTCAAAACTGGCCATAGAGAGGATATCTTGGCCGTAATTTGGCTAAGCTAGCTGGAGCTTGGCTTAGTTTTCAAGAAGATGGCAAGCGAAGTAGACATTTTTGAGCTTTTGTAGTCAAAATAGAGGTGAGCACGACATAACTGTGTCGTCGCCAGCGTGCAGATCTCCTCATGAATATCTCTGGGTCATTATTGTGGTCGTCTTATTCCTGGTTTTATTATTCAACGTATAATTTCAGATTGTTTTGATTTCATAATGGGATTCAGTCACAATTGCAAGGTATACAGAGCTGTTGCACTTCATAAATAGTGAAGTGTTCCACAAGAGTTTGGGGCGTATTGAGTACATGCACAGCTTTTCATGAGCAGATTGGGTTTGCCAAGACTAGTGGTTTCATTTGTGATCTATTTCCCTATAATTATGGAGTTAATTCTCTCTTATCTGGTCCTCTAATAGCTTCTTATATGTATGTACTGTATATGGGATTCAGAAAAGTCAAATTTTTGGTTTTCAAGTGCAAGTGGATGGTTAACTTGCACCGATACCTTCGCCACTTGTATCAGTGACAACCACATAGAATGGCTCATTAAAGTTGGGCGATTTCAAGAAGGGTGTGTCAGTCAAAGCAGTCTTGATTGCATGAGTTATCCTTTTGGTGGGGGCTACTCATGATTTCCATACTTGTTACTAGCCTTTTCAAGTCAAGGCGTGTTGATTGTTCAAAAGAAATCGTCAAGAACACTGCTTTTAAGTGCTTAGAAGGTGTAGGTAGTGAGAATTTGTGGCGTTGATGTCTAAACGCAATTTCAGTTCAAGGCGATTTGGGCAAATTTTCTTGTTACTAGTTGCAGGTGATGAGGTAGAGTAAGAAGAAAGATTCTGAAAGCTATTGGGCAAAATCTTTTGCTTTTACCTTTGTTGTGCGGCAAGGGCTACACAGGAATTTGATATCCTACAGAGAGACTAAATGGGAAAATTACCCCAAGATTCGAAAGGTATTGGTGTACCAAGTTGGATGGATTGTTCCAACATTTGGATAGTTTTTTTTTTTTTAGCACAATAGAGTCCTTTGTATTAGATAAATATTTTCATGAATGAGCTGTGAAACAAGCGCATTAATGTCTACAAATGATGAACTTTGTGATCTTCAGCCACGCACTATTCCATTGTGAAGTGTTTTTGACAAAAAATGTTCTTGGTGATGTCTGCAAGATAAACAATGGATGTTTGGGGAAGTGGAGAAATTTAGGGGCATTTTGGGTATCTTTGAAATTTGAGGTGTTCTTTAAGAATTTAGACAAACGTAACGGGTAATGAAATTTTTTGTCTCACGAGGAGCATTGTACTTGGCATATCTATCACACCAGCATATACTTTGAAGGCTCCTCAAGTTCCATTTTTGCAAAATAGTACAAAACATTTTGCAATGACATTTTTGATCTCACACAAAGTGCTACACTTGGCATATTGATCGCACTACCCATACACTTCAAAGGCTCCTCAATACTCTATTTTTTCAAAAGAGTCACAAATCCATGGAATAATAATGCTATTGTTATTGTTATTATGATATGGTATGGTAGTGTTTTTTGTTTGAACGTACTTGGGACTATCGGGGAACTACTTTTAAGATTTTTTTTCCTTGGTTTGTGTATACATCCATAGGGCAAACCTTATCTTTGTATTAACATGCTAGCAACAATACTTCCTGCGTCGCTATGTTGTGTGGCGTTGAGCTCTTCTTTGTCTTATTCTTCAAGCTTTGTTTGTGCATTCTTGCAACCTTATTTCCAAATATTGATATTGGTGCACACTTAGGCATCTCGGTGAGTGTCGCCAACATCCTTCTTGATTATTTTCATAGATCAAGGTGATATATGATGAGTGATTGGAGTTTTCTATGGGTCATGCTATGTCGTACATATTGGTTTCTGTGCAGTTTTACCTCTACATAAACAGCATTTGCATCAAGTGTAGTCATTGACCATGACTAACAACAATGAGATGCTCAACACTGAACAACCGGAGAGGAAAAGTTCAGCATGCTTGGTGAAGAATCTCTCTTTGAGAAACTTCTAAATCTGTCATTGAATGGACAGTAAGGACTATACGTCTAAAGAACTTAGCACATCAGTAGGGTAGTTCTTGTCAAGATTATTGAGCATGCCCTTAACACTTTGGTGATACTACTACAATCGATACCCATGTTCTTATATGGGGAGGTTGCATGTTCGAAGATGGATGAGCAGATGAGAAAAATTTAGCACTAAACAACCGAAGAGAAAGAGTTAAGTGAACTTGTATAAGAATTTCTCACATAGAAATTCCCAAATATGTCACTTGAAATAATTTGAAAAACCTGAAAGTGTACCTCCCATTTGCAAAGAATATTTACAAAATTGTCAGTACCACCGAAACACCCATGCCTTCCATTATTGTTTTGGTGGATGTAGACGAGGAGGATCAAGGTTTTCTAGTGCCTCATCATGAAATAGACAAGGATCTTATACAAATGAAAGATTTGAACAATTGAATCCCCAAATTCCTTGATTGGAGATGATGGGAAGGATGTTGTGCGGTTGCAGATAGTCCCAAAAGAAGAGAAACCATCAAAGAAGGGCGATGCTAAATCTTCTAGAGGCTCATATGAACGATTTGGAAATGTATCAACTAAAGAAAACAAAAAGTTATTGTAGCAAGACTAGTTGCTAGCCAAATAATTAGTGTGCAAATCCACCTTTGATAGCACATGTTAACCGAAATGCCGGCTTGAAAAAATTCAACGGCTTAAAGGAAGCAAACGTTGGTATCCATATGGAACAATTTTAAAGTCACTCGCAGGCTAGTGGATGATGTGAAGGAATATTTTGTAACAAATACCAATACACATCATTCACACATTAAATAAAATTTGAAGTATTTGAAACGAATTTAAAATAAAATCAAAAACCACTATTTAATTCACATTCTACCTTGTGGATCTTGCATCTAATAGAACTACCTATCGATTTAATACCATAGAACTTTGTCATCCATTGTGAGACATGAGTGAGCACTTCACTCCAACAAGATAGAATTGTTAGGCATTCTCTCCTCAAAGCTCATCTTACTAAGGACTTCAAAAATGTAACCCAAATTTATTATATCAATTGGCTCAATTTTTGCTCCCAATTGTATTGCCAGAATCTAGGATCAACTATGCACATGTTTCCATATAAAGTGTCTCAAGTTTTGAGAAAAGTTTGGTCCAAATTGTATGGTTGGAATCTAGGATCGACTATACACATCTTTCTAAAGAAAAGGTTTAAGCATGAATGATGTTAATTTTACAAGGAGCTTAAAGCTAACCCATGATATTTATTGGTACCAAATGTAATGGAAATGGCGAATTTTGAGAGTAGCGGAATTAGGAAATTAGATGAAGCACTTTTGTGAGATTACTTTGTGAGCATAGCGGGTGAACTTAATTGATGGTAGCAACATAAACATGGTACTTAGTTAACTTGGCATGAACAATACTTTTACAAGAGAGAGTTTAGAGAACATGACAATAGTTGAGGACCGGATTCATACGGAGCCGGTCCCCCCTCCAATAGACATTTGTATTATAGTTTCTCCCATCAAGAGAGACTTGGTACAATACAATCTTTGTGTTCCTTGTGACCTAGGTGATGCAATGAAGATGGAAAGCTTCATGCATCACAAGCATAACATAACCTTTGTAGAACGCATTAACTATCCCAAGCCTCAGTCCCAAGGCCTCAAACACCTTCGAAGGTGGAGAGAGCTATCAGGGAATGAGGATAGGGAAGAGAAAGAAGAAACATTCCATAGGAGAAAGAAATAGTTCCTCACTTATCATTACTCTTCTTGCTAGCATACATAATAGCATAGTAATGAAGATGGAGAAGATGGCAAGCTTAAGCATTGAATCATGGCTCTTGGTTGGATTTGCATTCCATAGCCAAGAGTGTTGGTGTAGGCTCTCATTTCTCACAAGGTTGGAGAAGGAGGTGGAGTTCCTCAACTTTCATCAAGTGAGAATGATCCACAAAATGAGTGTGTGTGTGTGTGGTGTATATCCCCCTAGCACCCCCCTTGCTTGCTTGGGGCGAGTTGTGGCTTTTCCACATGCTTCAAGCTCATTGGATCCCTCTCCCCCTAGCCAATCACATGCAGCATGCAGTCAAGTACATGGGAGTCTTTTGACAAGTGTCCTCCTTACCCCTTAGAGAGAGAGAGCTTGAAAATATCTAGATATTTGTTGGATGGAACTAAAAGCTCATTGGACCCCTCTTTAGCCCAACCAATAATATTCAAGCACACCATGTGGTTAAGCTTAGGGAGAGTCTGACATGTGTCCCATGTGCCCGAAAAAGGGTGCCCTTTGGGTGAGTGGAAGGTTAGGTCAAAGATTCCCCTAACTTTGGGACTTTTATGCATAGGAAGCTTCTCAAGCACCTTCCTCATTAAGTTTGTAGGGTCTCTTTTTTACTCAAGCACCTTACCCCCTATGCATGGGAAGCTTCTCAAGCACCTTCCTCATTAAGTTTGTAGGGTCTCTTTTTTACTCAAGCACCTTACCCCCTATGCATGGGAAGCTTCTCAAGCACCTTCCTCATTAAGTATGACAAGTACCTCAAGTACCTTAGTCATCAAGCATGACAAGCACTTTAGGTGGAGTTCCCACCTCAAGCTCAGCCCTAGCTTGTCTAAAGTCAAAGGCAAGTTTAGGTCGAGTTCCCACCTCAAGCTGCCTAAGGTCAAAGGACTTTTAACATTGACCATTGGAGGTCTTTAATGAAGCTAACCCTAAGGTCTTTTAAGCTCCATTAGTTAACCTTGCTCTTTGACATACCATCTCTCATTTGGGCCCCTTTACCATTGGCCCCGTGTTGAGATAGATCCGTAAGCACACGTCTATATTCTAACCCTTGTTCCCGTTATTATCTCACATTAAATAATCAGTTTAATATGATAAAATCATTTGGGTTGGCTAGATATTAATTATATTTAATGACATCGAAAGATTGAAAGAGGGATGAAAGATCTATTTATGGAGCAGTGGAACAATGCCATGATCAATGCTCCATGTCTTAAGAATCATCAATGGCATCAAACAAGCTCCTTAAATCAACCCAAAGGGCAAAAATAATCCTTTTTTTTTGCGGTGGCACATATTCTTTGCTTTCTCAATCCATGAATCCATAGCATCTATCTATATACATAAGTTCAAAATAGTATGAACTCACGAATTATAAGAGGAGTAAAGCACTCATAAAACTATAAAAGCAAGGGACACAAGAAAAGAAAAAAAAACTAAATCATTATTAACTTAAAAATGTTTTTAGAAAAAAGCATATTAAACTTCACACAACAACTTCTAAAGGAACAAATTCTTAAGTCCTAATGTAAGCTCAAAATAAAATCAAAAAATGAATACTACTACAAACCTACGAAGAAGAGGTTGCAAATAACCAAAGAAGTACAAAGATTCAAACTTGACAATATGTGACATCAACTTCACTGCTTGTCCAAACAAGAAGAATAAGATTATCACCTTTATCATGCATGGCTTGGGCAACACCTGTGAAATCCGTACTCACGTCGTTAGTGCCCAGGAGTAGGTGTAGGTTTGTAAAGAGGTCATTCATGCTTTGAACGTACTTTGCAAAACCAGCAAGCTAAGTTTCTATCACCCTCAAGAACGAGACTCCAAAATTTTAACTGTAAACAAACACCAAAGGGAAACTGTCGATGAACGAGACAAGGTGAAAGGGTTGAAATGCCATCTAGAGAAAGAACAAGCAAACACATGTCAAAAAGACGTGACAACTCAAGTGGCAGGGACCCCTATGGATAACTCTGCTTACTAGATACCTCCTAATGTGCCAAAGGTCCAAGAAAGTTGGCCAAAAGAACTTTGGAAGATGGTGAGGAAGGCGAGAGATGAGAATCAAGACGCTAATCAAGGTACATAGAAATTGGAGGATAGTCGAGGGGAAACCTTTAAGGAGTTGCCTTCCTACTTGGGCCCTTATGAGGGAAAATCTGATGATATGGTCCTATCATCATAGTGAGGCACTTTTAGACCAATCATAGATTCTCAAAGGTTGCAAGAACTTATGTTAACCCCATTGAGATGCACGCTAACTATGGCTCAACTGCTAAAAAATCAAACCGTGTATGTGGAAGGGTGTTGGAAACTATTTAGAGAAAATGGGAATCAAAAAACCAATTGAAATTTTAAACCTAGTAATGGAGGGGTGGAGCCAACCCAAAATGAATGCGAAGCCAATTCCCATAAATAGGGCTGGGGATTATTGCGAAGGAGAAGAAGCAAATACCACAATGCCCATAGAGCACTAGGGAGTAGAAACCATTGCAATCCTAGATTGTGGAGCAAGGGTTGCCATTGCTCTCCCATTGCTACAAACTCAATTTGGGAGAAATGACGACTTCTTATGGAATCGAGTATGAACATACGTTTGGTATAGTAGACTTTGGTACTGAGGATAACTATGATGTTCTTATAGGAAAGACGTTCAAGTGCCAGTTAAAGACAATTCAAGATTGGGGCTATGATTATATCTACTTACGCCACATGGAGACCACTACACGCATCAACCTAAGTGACCACAGCTCTAGAGATGTACGAAGAACACCTGTGGAGAATTTCGACTCTTCAATTGCTACAATCTTAAGTCCCTGCATGGTTAAACTCCAAAGCTCACATGTGGATGTGTGGAGCTTCAGACTGTGATAGTTTTGTCAAGGGCAAATGTAAGCAAGAACGACCTTTTGATGATCCGGACTATATACCTAAGCCTTTTCTTGAAGAAAAAATGGAACCATTGGAGTGGACTCATCTTTTGGCCACCTTAGATGTGTGTGTCAATGAGATCACACCTACCAAGTTTTGTGACGATAATGGCTTGGACTTAGTTCCCTTTTGCATGATGAGAGTGAATCCGGACAGAAATTACCAAGAAACAATCAAGACTGGTGAAGTGAAACAAGAATTGGAGACTGAAGTGCAATGAAGTGCAGTGTTTGCGTATTCGGGATAAGATTTCTATGCCAAATCTTGGAGCAAAATAGGGAATCAAGTGATGAATGTTTCTATGACACCCTTGATACTTAGGGATACGTAGAGCCTAGTACTAATAATGAAAAGTTAGAAGGTCATGAGAGTGATTTGGAAACAAAATTTAAAAGTTCTTTAATTTTCTTAATCAGAAATCTAGAAGACAACAACATTTCAGGAACAAAGTTGCAATAAAGGGGATGAGAAACAATCCAATGCCATATATTGAAGGGAAAGAGTCTTACTTGAGACTAATGGGAGCCCTTGATTGTATAAAAGACAAAGTAACTAGAAAGTTGACAACCCCTTCTCAGCCAAAGAAATTGAAACCAAAAAAAGGACGATCGATGAAACCTCCAAAAGGTGCATCAAAGACAATGGATGTTGCTTGCTAGTGAACATAAATGGACCAAGGTTGAGCAAAAAAATAAGTATAGTGAACTAAACGGACAATGAAAGAGGTTTGGACAACAAAAATGGAGAGTGACAATGAAAATTGAAATGAGTCAGGAAAGGACGGAATAAGTGTATCCTCCCATTATAAGAAGTACACTATTCAAGATTGCAAAATCATTGTTGAACAGCCAATGAAGGAGAAGGCTGAACCAGGAAATATTGTGATGGACTTGAGGATACTAAAAGAATAGATCTAGCAGAATCAAGAGGTTATGGGCATACTCAGCCATGATAATGGCTAGCATTTGTCAAGCTACAGTAAAAATACTAGAAGCTCTAGAGATCAAAACAACAAAATAGTGTGTTACTAAGTCAAGCGATAAGTGGGCTTTTAAGCTCCCCACTTTTATTAAATTTACTACTGATTATCTTGAACATTCCAAAGGAAGAAACATTAAAAATAAACTTACTACGATGCAAAAATTAACGAATGTTTTATATTCTTCTTTTGAATGAGTATTCTTTCTCAACAAGTAAAGAAATAAGATGGCACGATTGAACAACAAAAGTAGTTTTACTAGAACAAAGACGAGAAAATCTACATAGCTTAGAGCAAATGATGAGTTGACAAAAGCTTTTACTCTTTCTTTAGAAACTTTAACAGCTTTTGACTTAGTAATCCAAGCTCCACCAACCCCCTAGGGTCAAATCCAATGCTTTATCCATTTATTATGTTTAAGATCACCTAGCTACTAAAGTTCAATGTTTGATAAAGATACATAGGCTAATTCCAAAACAGAGAATTGGGGGAGAATTGCAATTTGATCCTTCAAAAATTTTGTATTTGTTTATAGGAAGGAGATTTATTCCCACATATATCATATATTTCTAAAGTCTAACACAAAAATGGAGCCAGCAAAGCAATGGATTAGAATAAGCATTGCAATCGAAGGAATGAGATTTTTAAGTAAGGTCTTAAACCAATCTATGTTGAAGCTAAAGTATATACCACTCGAAGTCTAGTTATTCCCACTCCATGCATTTATTTTGTATGTTCAAAGTCAACCAAAATGACAAGGGAAATTTATTTGAGATAGCAATGTCAACACTAACTTGGTTATCAAAAATAGTTGGAAAGCATACTTTCTTTACTTAAAATCTACTTAGTCAATCTTGCACCATGAGGAAAATTGTGTTTTCAAGGGATAGGTAAACTTTGAGCAAAAGTCACTTCGACTCAATCGAATGTCTCAAAGGTGCAAGTTAGAGACCATGGGATATACTCAAAACAAGCAAGACCTGCACAAGCTTCTAGATGCTAGGATTTCTCAAACAATTGCAACATGAGGGCATGATAGCATGAGATGAGGTTTGTAAACTTCCTCTTTGAGGTGATTGCCATGAATATTTGGATCAAGTGGTGATGCAAGCAATGGATCCCGTGTTAATGTAGTGGAACCCCAGTGGAACATGTGAACCTAGCTCTCCAACATAACTTGATAACAATTGTTTTCTCAAAGATCTGCTTTGCACTCAAGCTTTTATGTTGGTTTCAGCCCCAAAATGCATGATTTTGAGCTTTACCAAGCTAAGCTAGACAGGTATCCCATCTGGCTACCATCACACGTATGGTTACTAGATGGAAGTTGCCAGCTTGTAGAGAAAATTCAATTGGGGTCACATCTCCATCCTTCCATATTACACTGGAGACTTGGAGTATGGAGCATTAATGTGAATGATGGTGTGAAAAATAATAAAAGATAGAGTGTCACTACTGCATTAATGTGAGAGGGTGCAACACAAATGTTATCCTATTGCTACAATTAGGAAGGCTTAAATCAAGCGTGCAACTCAACAAATGGGTACAATTGGTAGGGCACCCTCGTTAAAGGGGTTGTTACCATATACATGTGGTAGTGATGTGTGTGAACACACTAGGATCGTTGGGGTATTTTTTCCCTCTTTAGGAGGTTTTTCCCCCCCCAAGCATTGTATATACGCCATCACTCTAGGGCTATCTATCTTTCCATTGCACATTAAGTAACACACTCTCAATTGTGTGCTTTGAGCTTCCTTTGTCTTCTCCAAGCTATGTGTGTTTCTCTGCAACCCTAATTCCAACAATTGGTATTTGAGCACGTTGCATCCTCCCGGGCTTAGTCGCCAGCATCTCCAGCACACGCCTGCTCACTTTCTCTGATTTCAGTGAGCTTTGGCGAGCGTTCGCAGGTCGACAAAAATTTTGAGAATGCTCGTAGAGCTTAGTCTGCTTGGATTTCTACCTCGGGCTCGTTTCGGCCTCTGTTTCCACTACAGGCAGTACTGCACAGGCTATTTTGTCATTTTGTGCAAAATTTTGATCAGTGCCTTTTCTGCATAACATGTGCCTTATAGTCTTCTACAATTTGTGCTATATAGCACGTGTTGTTCCTGCTTTGTTTCTCCTCTTTTTGGGCAGTTTTCACATCAGGTGCAACATTTACCATGGCTGACAACAACACAGATGTGTTCAAGATGTTTGTTGCTGAGGATAGGTTGGATGGGGACAATTACCCTATGTGGGCTTACATGATGCAACATGTTCTTATGTCAAAGGGCGTTTGGAATATTGTGCAGGGCATTGATGTACGTCCTGGTTCTGAGGATGTAGGCGATGTTGAGGATGTTGCAGGCCGCCTTGCTACAAGGAGTTGTTCTTGGGCATACAGTTTAAGTAGTGTGATGGTGGTATTGCCTTGTGTCAGAAAAGTTACATAGAGACATTGCTATGTAAGTTTGGACTTGAGAATTGCAAACCTATTGCCACTCCCATGGAAACAGGTTTGAAATTGAGTCTACATGATGCTGGTGATCCTACAGATGTCACTCTTTACCAAACTATTGTTGGATGCCTCATTATTGTATGCAACACGAGGCCAGATATTCAGTTTGTAGTCACACAGGTCAGCAGATTGCATAGCCCAGGGTCTAAGCATTGGCAGGCTGTCAAGAGGATTTTTTGCTACCTTAGTGGCACTTTATATCTTGGCTTGTTTTATCCCAAGGGGGGATCATTGACGCCAGACTTACATGCTTTTTTGGACTCAGGTTGGGCTGGTTATTTTGACACGCAAGTGTCCACAAGTGGTTTTTGTTTCATGCTTGGCAGTTCATGTATATCATGGTTGAGCAAGAAGCAACCTACTGTGGCCACTTCGAGTTGTGAGGCTGAGTACAGGACAGTCTTCACAGCTACGGTTGAGTGTGTATGGCTCAGACGACTTACGGATGATTTGGGTGTTGGACAGGACACTGCCAACACTATCTACACTAACAGTCAGAGCGCATTGGCAGTTGCTGTTAAGTTTGGAGCCTAATTTACCCCTTTAATATTTTGTGTTAAAAACGCACATTTGTAAGGCCCCCATTATGAGGAGAAGCCATCGCGTGTGAAGAAAAATCACTCGTCGGAAACCAAAATTTTCACGCCCATTCGTCGGAATATTCCTTTTCGCCGAAATATTATGGTCGGACGGCGGGCAGAAAGTGGTCAAAAAACGACCGATCGGTTGGTCAATGGCCGGTAGTTCGAAGTCAATGTCCAGTGGCCGAATTCAAAAGCGGACTTGTCTTTTAAAGGGCGGCCACACATGGGCGAATTGGAGGGTCCGATTTGGACTTATCTACACAAGGGTAGCTACACATGGCTGCCTCTCATGAGAGAGGGCAGCCCTTTTGGCAATTAAGAGGAGGCCATTTCTACACACATTTCACAATGTGAAGTTGATGCGACAAGGTGGGTGTGAGGTGGTGAGAGTGAAGCAAGGCGAGAGCTCTATCAAGGGTATAATCCCTTTGTAACCTACTTCTTGTTTGAAGTACTAAAGCCATTAAGTGACTGCTTTCCCGTGGATGTAGCCCACATTGGGTGAACCACGTATATCGTGTGTACTCTCTCTCTCTCTCTCTCTCTCTCTCTCTCTCTCTCTCTCTCTCTCTCTCTCTCTCTCTCTCTCTCTCTAATCTCTTGTGTGTGTAAATTATCTCTCCCCATTAAGTAAGCTACTCAAATATCTATTTAGCTACGTCATATTTTCTAACAACTGGTATCAGAGTAAGGTTTGCTCGTAGCTAAATTATCTCGAGGAAAGGATTCCTTGAATTGAGTGGGAGTAATGACAGAGGAAGGGAATCTCAAGATCAAGAAGTTCAACGGCAAAAAATACCAACATTGGAAGATGCAGATTGAAGATTATCTCTACCAGAAGGACCTCTATTTGCCACTAGGCAGTCTTGCAAAGAAGCCCGCAACGATGGCAGATGAAGCATGGATTGTCCTTGATCGAAAAGCGCTAGGAACAATCCGGTTAAGCTTGGCGTCAACGGTGGCCTTCAATGTTTCGGAGACGAAGACCACGGAGGACTTGATGAAGTCACTTGATGACTTCTACGAGAAACCATCGACATCCAATAAGGTAATTCTCATGAAGCGCTTGTTCAATCTAAAGATGGCAGAGAATGGTTCAGTTGCAGAACACCTAAATGACTTTAACACCAACAGAAGTCAACTTCGATCAGTGAAAATAAATTTCGATGACGAAGTGCGAGCTCTCCTTATACTATCGTCTCTACTGGATAGTTGGGACAGCCTTGTGATGGCTGTAAGTAATTCTATTTTTGGCACAAATACTCTTAAGTTTGATGATGTTGTGGGTGTTCTCCTAAGCGAGGAAATACACAGGAGAAGCACAGGAAAATCATCAAGTGTTGCACTGTCAGTGGAAACAAGAGGAAGGCCTAAGGAGAGGTTCAAAAACCAAAAGGGTCGTGATCGCTCAAGACGGAGCAAGTCACGCACAAAGTCAATTCTTGAATGTTGGAAATGTGGCAAGAAGGGCCACGTCAAGAAGGATTGTTGGTCCAAGAAGAAGAAGGAGTCGGAGTCTCAAGACAGCAAGCCAACATTGGAGGCCAATGTGGCAGGTAAAGTAGAGCAAGATGCTCTAATTCTCTCATTAGACAATGTGTCTAATTCCTGGATAGTAGATTCCAAGGCTTCATTCCATGCGACACCACACAAGCAACATTTCCAAGATTACACCAAAGGTAATTTTGGGTATGTATACTTGGGAGATGATGAAGCTTGTGAAATTGTCGGCAAAGGTACAGTTTGTGTCAAAACTGCTAACGGAAATGAATGGAAGCTTAAAGATGCTATGCATGTTCCTTCTCTTCGCAAAAAATTGATCTCTACAGAACAATTGGACGATGAAGATCATAACATTGCATTCGGAAGCAAACGGTGGAAGATCTCAAAGGGATCTTTGGTGGTTGCCAAGGGAGAAAAGGTTGGCACACTTTACTTGTGTACTGTCAGCACACAACTTTCAGCTTGTGCAACAACTACAGAAGTCGACAGTGCGGTGTGGCACTACCGGCTTGGGCATATGAGTGCCAAAGGAATGCAAATCCTTCAAACAAAGAAGCTTCTAACAGGTTTGAAAGAAGTGGACTTAGAGTTCTGTGAAGATTGTGTTTATGGTAAACAAAAGAGGGTAAAATTTCAAAAATCTGAAAATGAAAGAAAAAATAAAAAACTTGAGTTGGTTCATTCTGACATTTGGGGTCCTTCAAGTACACCATCACTTGGTGGCTCATTGTACTATTTAACATTCATAGATGATGCGACTAGGAAAACATGGGTTTATGTAATGAAGAATAAATCCAATGTGTTTTCCATATTTCAAAGGTGGAAAGCATTTGTGGAGAATGAAACAGGTACTAAGGTTAAATGCCTCAGATCCGACAATGGAGACGAATATTGCAGCCATGCTTTTGAAAGCTTTTGTGCTAGCAATGACATTCGGAGGCAAAGAACAACCCCAAAGGCACCTCAATAAAATGGCATTTTTGAACGGATGAACATAACAATCATGGAGCGAGCATGAAGCATGTGGCTACATACAAGCCTACCGCATGAGTCTTGGGCGGAAGTTGTGAGTACGTCTATGTACTTAATCAATCGGTCACCCTCAACGGTATTGGATGGGGGAGTTCCAGAAGAGGCATGGACAGGTAAACCGATGAATTATGCATTTCTCAAAGTGTTTGGGTGTGAGGCTTTCATGCACATAGATAGAAGCCTAAGATCAAAGCTAGATGCAAAGTCCAAAAAGTGTTTCTTCATTGGGTATGGAGAAGGTGACTTTGGGTATCGCCTATGGAATCCTGAAGATGGTAAAATCTTAAGGAGTAGGGATGTAAATTTTAACGAACGAAATATGGAGAAAGATTACTTGGAAAGAAAACAAACAAAAGAAACATGTGATGAGTACATGGAGCTTGAGGACGGTGAAGACTCAAGGACTGCAAACAGTGACAATGTACAACAACGTCAACCAAATAAGGAGCCTCAACCTAATCCCCGAAGATCTATAAGAGCAAGTAGACCTCCAGAAAGGTTCGTTCCTTCTTTCAACCATCTCTTGATCTCAGATTCTGGAGAGTCGGAATCATACGACGAAGCTTGCAACACGAATCCAAAGAAGAATGGACGAAGAGCATGCAAGTGGAGATGGACTCATTACATTGTAACCAAACATGGGAGTCAGTTGAGTTGCCTAAAGGTAAGCGGGCACTTCAGAACAAATTGGGTGTATAAGTTGAAAGAAGAAGAAGGTGGGAAAAAAAGGTTCAAGTTTAGGCTTGTAGTAAAAGGGTTTTCTCAAAAGAAAGGTATTGATTTCAATGAAATATTTTCTCCTGTTGTAAAAATGAACTCAATTAGGCTTGTCTTAAGCCTTGTGGTTGCTCGTGATCTAAATCTTGAGCAAATGGATGTAAATACGGCATTCCCTCACGGTGACTTAGAGGAGGAAATTTACATGCTTCAACCAAAGGGATATGAAGTACAAGGTAAGGAGAAAATGGTTTGTAGATTAAAGAAAATCTTGTATGGTTTAAAGCAAGCATCAAGATAATGGTACTTTGAAGTTCGATCGATGGATGTTAGATCATGGATTCAGAAGATGCAACTCAGATCATTGCGTCTATACGAAGAATTTGGAAGATGGCAAGTTCATCATCCTAATGTTGTATGTTGATGACATGCTAATTGCAAGTGCTGACATGCAGGACATCAAAGACCTAAAAGAGGAGCTGTCTAAATCTTTTTCAATGAAAGATTTTGGTGTTGCAAAGAGGATACTTGGTATGAAGATATCAAGGGGCAGGATGAAGAAGACAATAAAGCTATCTCAAGAGGATTACATCAAGAAGGTACTAGAAAGGTTTGCAATGCCAAATGCAAAAACGGTTTCTACACCTTTAGCTGGTCACTTTAAACTAACCAAGGATATGTGTCCAAAGACACGAGAGGAGAAAGCCTATATGTCTAAAGTTCCATATGCTACAGCGGTAGGTTCTCTTATGTATGCTATGGTCTGGACAAGGCCAGACATTGCACATGCATTGGGAGTTGTAAGTAGGTTCATGGACAACCCAGGTAAAGAGCATTGGCAAGCTGTGAAGTGGATACTTAGGTATCTAAAAGGGACAACAACAAATGCTTTGTATTTTGAGGGACTGATATTTTTCTTCAAGGATATGCTGATGCAGACATGACAAGTGACAAAGATACTCGAAGGAGCACTACTAGCTATGTCTTCACAGTTGGAGGCACATCAGTAAGTTGGGCTTCAAAACTGCAGAAAGTGGTCTCACTTTCTACCACGAAAGCAGAGTATGTAGCAATGACGGAGGCAAGCAAAGAAATTATGTGGCTTCACAGATTCTTAGAAGAGCTTGGATTCAAACAAGACAATTGTGTCTTGTACAGTGATAGCCAAAGCGCTATCCATCTTGTGAAGAACTCGGCCTTTCATTCAAGGACAAAGCACATTGAGGTGAGATATCACTTCATACGCACTCTTTTGGAAGAGGGACAACTAAAGCTAGGAAAGGTGCATACAAGTGAAAATCTTGCAGACATGTTTACAAAGGTCGTCACCAAGGAGAAGTTGAGCTTTTTCTCATCTTCAATCGGCATTCAAGGATAAGAAGCCAGGATGGAAAGCAGTCACAGGTTTGGTTTGGAGGTCAGTCTCCAAGTGGGAGATTGTTAAGTATGGAGCCTAATTTACCCCTTGTAATTTTTTTTTGTTAAAAACACAAATTTGTAAGGCCCCCATTATGAGGAGAAGCCATCGTGCGTAAAGAAAAATCACTCGCCGAAAACCAAAATTTTCTCGCCCATTCATCGAAATATTCCTTTTCGTCGAAATATTATGGACGAACGGCGGCCGGAAAGTGGTCAGAAAACGACCGGTCGGTTGGTCGGTTGGCCGGTGGCCGAATTCAAAAGTGGACTTGTCTTTTCAAGGGTGGCCAACATGGCCGGATTGGAGGGTCTGATTTGGACTTATCTACACAAGGACGGCTACACATGGCTGCCTCTCATAAGAGAGGGCAGCCCTTTTGGCCTATAAAAGGAGGCCATTTCTACACACATTTCACAGTGTGAAGTTGATGGAACAAGGTGGGTGTGAGGTGGTGAGAGTGAAGCAAGGCGGGAGCTCTATTAAGGGTATAATCTCTTTGTAACCTACTTCTTGTTTGAAGTGTGAAAGCCATTAAGTGGCTGCTTTTCGGTGGATGTAGCCCACATTGGGTGAACCACGTATATCGTGTGTACTCTCTCTTTCTCTCTCTCTACTCTATAATCTCTTGTGTGTGTAAATTATCTCTCCCCATTAAGTAAGCTACTCAAATATCTATTTAGCTACGTTATATTTCCTAACAGTTGCGAGGAGCCCAGTTTTTCATGCTCGCACAAAGCACATTGAGGTGCATTACCACTATGTCAGGGAGAGGCTCTCAGCAGGAGAGATCAGCTTGGCCTATGTACCAACACAGGACAACCTTGCAGATCTTTTCACAAAAGCATTGTCTCGTGAGAAGCTTGAAGCTTTCCGCAAAGCTTTTCTTTAGGAGGTTTTTCCCCCCGATCATTGTATATACGCCCATCACTCTAGGGCTATCTATCTTTCCATTGCACACCAAGTAACACACTCTCAATTGTGTGCCTTCAGTTTCCTTCGTCTTCTCCAAGCTGTGTGTGTTTCTCTGCAACCCTAATTCCAATAGGGGCACACTCAGAACTCATTTTTAGAGCAAATAGCATATCAAAGGGGACCAAGAAGCGTGCTCTTTAACCTTGTCTTTGATAGTGAACATTCAGAAACCATCTGAAGGGCTAGTGGAGTCACCAACTTGCTAGCGAGAGCAATTGCTTAACAAACTAGCAAAGCTAGATGAGAGGGAGCAAAGATCTGTGTGTGTGTGTGTGTGTGTGTGTGTGTGTGTGTGAAAAAACACAGTGCAATTTTTTTACTTGAAGGGACTTGAGTGAAAAAAGGATTTAGAGGAGTTGTTGGGCCATCCTATCTCCTTCTCTCTTTGAGTCTCTTTCTAAAGGGCAAAACACAAATTTCAAGAATAGAGTAGCTAGATATGCCAATGGTGGTGATAATGGCCACCTCTACAAAGCACGTATTTGAGGCACCCATGATCAAACTTGAGCTATGGCATAGCACTGTGTACACCAAGCTTTCATGGGTTGCTTCAACTACAACAACACCTTCTTTTGCTTGTTCTACTTCTCCTTCTCCTTCTTTATCTGAGTGCTATATGCAGTGCCACAAAAAGGGCCATCTTTAAATAACTGCTATGATTGTTATTGTTACCTATAGAGGATACAAAAGCTGGCATACTTTCTTGGCAGATTAAGATTAAGTGAGTTATGGCTATAATAGAGGCACCGTTTACTACTCATCATGGCTTAGAGGCTACCATGTGCCATTCATTGCAATAGAGTCATACTCAAATTGCATCCAACAAAGTAGTTTTTTGAATTTTTTGCTTCATCAAATGACAAAGTTTCTTCCTCATCATGCATACTAAACAAAGCCGAAACACAAAAATTTGAATCATAAGCGGTATGCTAAGAACTTGAACAAGTATGCCTAGACAAAGGTGCAACCAATTTACTATTACACAAGGCTTACACCAATCATTTTGGCATACCTATAGCTTGCTCATTTTTTAGCCTTAGGTGTATATGGCATTGTACATTGGTGTTCTATCCTACGATTAGCCAAAAATGCATTAAACTCATGAGACATATACTCCCCCCCTTGATCTAAATGGAGGGTGCACATAGTACATTTAGAGACATTTTCAGCCATAGCCAGAATTTTCTTGAAGCGCATGAACACTTAAGACTTAGCGTTAGGCGGATACGCCCATGCATGCCTAGAGTAATCATCAATGAAAGTCACAAAGTATAGGTAATTGCCTAAGGATGGAGTTTGCATAGGCCCACAAACATCACTATATGCACAAGTTGCAACTTGCATGTGGCCCTTACTGAACCATCCTTTGGAAATTTTGAACATTGCATCTTACCCAAAATACAACCTTCACAAACATGCTTCAAAATTTCTTCAAGAGGCGGCAAAGAAGCAACCATATCATATTTTTGCAAACGCAACAAACTGGCAAAATTCAGATGCCGAAAATGTGCATGCCAAAGTTTTGCATCTGAAACACTATTTGAATCCACAACTGAATTTGCTAACTTTTTCCCACACTTGTCATACAAATTGAGCTTATACAGACCATGGCACAAAATGCTAGATATGCAACTATTTCATAACCAAAACTAAGATCATGTATTGTACATTTGTTATCCACAAATTTGACAACAAGACCAAGTCTTGAAAGTATAGATACAGACAAAAGATTTTGTTTTATCCCTAGTACATAAAGTGCATCAACAAGTGTGACAGAACTACCATTCGTAGGCAGTTAGCACACTCTCTTGATGGGATAAGAGGCATTGTTGGCACAAGTGACTGTATTCCCATGAGGGACACAATCAAGAGAGATAAACAAGTGTTAGTGCCTGATGTGTCAAGGCACTTACTTTCTGATTGTAACTAAGCTCTTATCTTTAAACCTTAAGGGCATGTTTACACAAGTACCTTTGCTTAGGTAGTTTGAAATACACGAAATCTCTTATGACATGGAGCAGTTTTCGGATGGAACCAACCGATAATTTGCAGTTTGTAGTCTCCTTGCAGTCGTACTATTGTTTTTCCATGTAGTTTGACGGTGATTATGAATACACAATGAAGCAATACTTTCTTATCTTAATCATGGTGTTTCTTATTCATATGCTTTGCAGCTCTATGATTAAATGAGCAGTCTCCTGTAGTCGTTTTCCTTTATACTGCATGTTTCTTGCACTTAATACCTGTTAGGGATGTGAACCCCTAACACTTTGGCGATCCTGTTGGTGTCTCTTTGTGGAGATGGAAATGAGCTTTTGACATCTTGGGAGGATTGGTGAAGCGGATCCTACAATTGTATCGAATTCAGCTTTACCATGTGGCATTTGGGAATACAGTGGGTTCTTGACATGTTAGTCCTCGACCTTGACCACCTGAGGGAATTCTTGAATTGGGTAAACCCGCAGGAAGAGTCTAAGGAACATACATCATTGGAGGAGTTCTTCCCGAATCTGTCAGGGAAAATCAAAATTACAATTGCTGACAAGTTGTGGGTATTTGCAGGTTATTAACAAGTTCTCTCTAGTTTTTGTGCAGTTTCTGTGCATGCAATTTCTGTGCAGTCAATTGCAGTTTAGTTCAGGCAATTGTAGTTTGTTGTTGCAGATAGTTTTTGTTTCCTGAAAGTATGTAAGTTATGCAGTACACAACTTTATGCAATTTTCTCAAGGTTATTTCAATATGCGGTTATTATTGTTCTCTATTGCTTTGATCTTTTCTTTATGATGGCAAAGAAGAAGAAGAAAAAGTGTGTTGTTTGTCAAAAAGATGGGCACTATGCAAAGCGATGTCCTTACATGTGTAAGCCTTGTCAAAAATAGGATGTTTGTGTCAAGTATTGCATGCCAAAATTGTGCAGGAAGTATCAAATTATGCAAAGTTTTCAGGATGCATCATGTCATTAGGACATGTGTGATGCTCAAGAGGATCTAGATTAGTTTTCTGATTTTCTTGATGATGCACACAACTGGCATAATAGTTGAGTTGGTAAGAAGAGGAAGTCATGTTCAAACGTAAGGCGAATATCAAGGTTGCAAGAAGTGGTTGAAGGTCTTTCAGAGAAGTATGAAAATGAATTTGATGATTGCCTTAGTGATGATAATGTCCAATTGTCTTTTTATCAATCTACTAGTGGTTCTAACATCCAACAACTTCAAATTATCAATTTTCACTTACCAACAGTTTTTCAGGCATCTGCAGTTTCAAAGCTTGAATCTGATTTTTCAACACCTAAAGTTTTTTAACTTGATTTTGATGTTCTTGAATATGGGATCAAAGTTGTAGATACTCAGATTATTGAAGAGAAGAAGTTGATTCAAGAAGGAGATGTTGTTCGATGCAAGGGAGATGAAGTTCAAAAAGTGATGAAGGAAGAAGGAGGAAGCCAGGAGGAACTCATGAGCCAAAGGAGCCAAGAGGACTGCCAGCAGCAGCTATCCCCAAACCTCACATCGAAGAGACTCACCTCTTTGAAAGAAGTGAAGGCAAGTTATCCAAAAGAAGAATTGGTGATTGAGAAGAAGGGAATCGAAGTGGAGCGCAAGAGAAGCCACCAATATCCCATACAAATACAAACCCATATACCAACCTTGGTAATCAATCTTGAAGAGGATGAACTTCAAGGAGAGATCAGATTTCATTGTAATGAAGTGGAAGAGGTGAAGATAGATAGAGACATAATATGTGCTGATGATGAAAATGATGTGATGAATCAAATTTTGATGTATCTTGATGAGGAGCATCCCGCAAGTGACAGTCAGGAGTGTGTTGATGGAGAAGTGTTTTTTGGAGCCTTGAAGACTGAAATCCAATTTCCAGGAGTGGATATGATTTATTGAGGTTGTGAAGACAAGGATCTTGAATTTCAAGTCCCTGAATTACAAGTTTTAATATCAAAGGTCCCCGATTTGCTGAGTTCCACAATTCAAGTCCCTGATCTTAAGATTAATGATTTTCAAAGAAGTTATGTACCTAAATTTGCTAAATTTCAAAGTCTTGTTGTTTCTCAAGCGAAGATGATCCATAATCTTTCTTTGGATGTGGAAAATGAGAGCTATTCAAATATGGTTGCGACAAATGAAGCGGTTTCCAAAATCAATCAACTTCAAGAAGAGAAGGCATCATTGATGATGGAGGTTTCTCAGGTTCGAGCTGAATTTGACTTGCATATTTCTTACTATTATGAAGTTCATAATGCTCTTAAGAAATTTGTTTTGGACAAGGATAATCAAATTGAGGATTGAATCTTCAACTTACTCAAATCAACAATATGGAGTTTTCTTTAAACCTTGATGTTATGGAAGGTGTCTTGAATGATGATGTTGTTGTGAATGATCTTTATGATGTTGGTACTTTTACAAATTCAGTCAAGCAGATTGGAAGTCCATCTTTTTTCAGTGAAGTTTAGTTTTCAGATTGTATTCTTAAAGACTTGTATTCTTTATGTGGTCATGTTCATGATGTCAATGGTTTTGTTGATGCTGAGGAGATGGTTTTGACTGATGATTATGCAAGCCTTTTGCAAGTTCTTGATGATGGTGAAGTGGGTTTTCCTGAAGATGGTTCTACATTTCTATGTGATGTTGTTGATGGAGGAGATGATGTTGATATTCTTATATCTCATTGGTTTTATGTCTTCATGCTTGATGAAATAAGGAAAGTTTTTCAGGGAACACAAGTCAAAAGTTTTCAGTTTCAGGGAGATATCACTGATTGGAGAAATTTGCAGCTACAAAGTGGATTTCTTTATGTTTTTGAGAGGGGATGTGAGCATTCTTGGTGGTGTTTTTAATGTGTGAAGGAGAGTTCAACTTCTTATTTTCAAGCCTTAAATCAAAACAGTTTGGATGTTTCTTTAATCAAGATTTTCAAGAAAATCAATTATTTTGGCACACAGAGTGTAAATCAGGTCTCGAAGTGTTTCATCTACATGCGGAGATATTGGATATGTTCAAGAGGCAGTTTCTAATGGTTGCAAAGTTTGCATCCTACCTTGAATCTTTCTTCAATCTTTTTGAAGAAAAACCTGAACTTGACCCTAAACTTGAACCTGAACATGAACTTGCTAATGTGTTTAGTAAGCCATACCAAGCCTTTGTTGAAGAAGAGGCTAAGGAAGAAAATCTGTTGTTTGAGAAGAAGTTCACTGAACTAAAAGATCATTTTATACAGTTGAAATATAAGGGGGAACAACAGGTTCATGACTAACCTGAACCAGAGGGTGCTGAATGTGAAGTGATACTAATGGATAATGTAGATCAGAAAGTTCAAGAGTAGTTAATTGAGTATACATTTCAACTCACAGGACATGAGAATGAGGCAGAGCATCTGCATGTTGGGGAGGCATTATTGAACACTGTCAAGGAAGTGTTGGGTAAGAACATTGAAGAACATACAATGGATGAGGTTACAGTTGAGATACTGATGAATAATGTAGATTAGAAAGTTCAAGAGTAGTTAATTGAGTATACAGTTCAACTCACAGGACATGAGAACGAGGCAGAGCATCTTTTGAAGAACATACAATGGATGAGGTTACAGTTGAGATGGAAGTCAATATTGACGTAGAGGAAGAAGCAAAGGAGGAGAATTTGTTATTGCAAAAGCAGTATGAGGAATTGTAGAAGGAGTTAGAGCAACAAAAACATAATCAACCTGAACAACTGCATACTCAGAGTGATACTGTAATGCTAGAGAAAACTGAAACTGAAGTTCAGGAACAATTAATTGAAGGTGCAGTCACAGTTCCAATTGCGGTTGCAGATGAAGAAGCAGGTGTTGCAGATGGACAATAACAATTTAAAGATCCAATATTGTCTATTGTGGATGAGATACTTAGTGGAGAAGATGATGAGGTTCCAATGAAAGCACCTGAAGATGAGGTGAATGCGAGGATTACTGGAGAGGACAACACAACTACTGACCAGAATGAAGATGTAAAGGAGCAGTAGGCTGAGCCTGAAGATCAGTTTGATTTTAATCAAGGAATTGTGGGTCCTCACAATGTTTGAGAAACATTGCCCACCAGGAGTGCCAGGTGTTAGTGCCTGATGTGTCAAGGCACTTACTTTTTGATTGTAACTAAGGTCTTAGCTTTAAACCTTAAGAGCATGTTTACACAAGTACCTTTGCTTAGGTAGTTTGAAATACCCAAAATGTCTTATGGTGTGGAGCAGTTTCGAATGTAATCAACCGACAGTTTGCAATTTGCAGTCTCCCTGCAGTCGTACTGTTGTTTTGCCCTGTAGTTTGATGGTGATAATGAATACACAGTGAAGCAACACTTTCTTATCTTAATCATGGTGTTTCTTATTCATATACTTTGCAGTTTTGTGATTAAACGAGCAGTCTCCTATAGTCGTTTCCCTTAATACTGCATGTTTCTTGCACTTAATACCTATTAGGATTGTGAACCCCTAACAACAAGTCACAATGTGAATTAATGTGCTTTGTAGCACCGCTATCAAAGTATCAAACATGTGAATCTACAGCAACTGACATACATGCATCATAGACAAAAGGATCATAAGTGCACTATGCACTAAATGCCCACTTTGTATCTACATCAGCATCACAATCTTCTTTCCCAAAAGCTTCTATAATTCCTGCACTTGTAGTGGAACTAGCCTCTTTCTTCTTGAGCCATTTTTCTTTCAACGCTAACAACAATAGCAACAAAGGAAAAGCAAACGAAAAAGGCTACAAAGGTAAAAATAAACTTTCTCCTAAAGAGGTTGAACGTATCGTAAAGATAACAAGTGTTTCAAGTGTGGAGAGCAAGGTCATGTTTCCCATGCATTTCCTAAGAGAAGTGAACGCAGTCCTAGAGCCACCATTGTGAAAGTTCTAAAAGAGAAAGGCTGTTGCAAAGGAGCATCACTCTCTTATGCTTGGGGAAACGAGCATGATGCTTTCGTATTGTTTGACCATGGATCTACCCACAACCTCAATTCTATTGAGCTATCTACCAAGCTAAGAATTCATGACTTTGAGATGGGAGATATGGTACAAGTAGATGGAGCTTTCAAAGGGCAAGAAGTCTCAATTACTCCGTTGATTGGGAAGCTAAGGCTCCATGTGCAAAGCTATGTTGATAAAGAATATTTCTTCATCTCTTCAATTAAGCATGAAGATGTTACTAAGGGCACCATGGTTTGATCGCATGGCTGCCACTATGAAGTTTTCATAGAGAAAAGTCCTCTTTTTCTATCGAAGCAAGGATGTTGCACTGATGTTAATAGTGCAGGCAACACTATACCTCTTGTACAAACTCAAACTTTAGACAAAGTAAGGAAAAACTTTCTTTCTTGTTACATGGTTTTTGTCAAGAAGTCCAAGAAAGACGCATGTGTTCCTAATGAAGTTAAAGATGAAACTAAAGAGGAGTTAGAACTTTCTAGTTTCCTAAATGAGTTTCAAGATGTGTTTACGGATGACATTCTTAGGGAGCTACCTTACAAAATGGGACAAGATGATCATTCCATAGAACTCCTACGTGGTAGTTCACCTCCTAATAAACCTCCTTATCGAGTCTCACCGACTCAACAAGAGGAGATTATGAGGCAAGTGAGTGCTCTACTAGTATAAAAGAAAGATGGTACTTATAGAATGTGTGTGGACTATCAGGCGTGAAATCGGATAACCATAAAGAATATATTTCCTATTTCTAGAATAGAAGATCTATTCAATAAGCTACAAGGATCTATCTACTTTAGTAGAATAGATCTCAAAAGTGGTTATACTTTACTAGAATAGATCTCAAAAGTGGTTATCATAAGATAAGGACAGTTCTTGAAGATATTCATCAGACGGCCTTTCAAACAACCTTTGGTATATACGAGTTTTGGTATTCCCTTTTGGACTTCCCAATGCGCCAGCTACCTTTAATCAAATGATGAAAAGGCTCTCTATACCTCATCAAAGCTTCACAAGAGAGTTCTTCGATGACATTATCATATACTTGAAGACAATTGAGGAACATAAGTAGTATCTTCAGGTAATATGTCAAGTTTCGAGAGACGGTAAGCTTTACATTAATCAAAAGAAAAGTGATTCTTTTTGTAAGGATTCATTATTTAGGTCTTATTATCTCTCAAGCATGCATCCAAATGGACCATGCAAAGTTGGAGGTAATAAAAGAATGGCCTATACCAACGAATCTACATGAATTGAGAAGCTTTATAGGAATGTGTGCATACTATAGATGCTTCATAGAAAAATCCCCATTCATAGCAAGCACACTATATGATTTGATTAAGAAGGATGTTAAATTTGTATGGTACGCAAAAGAGAATGAAGATTTTGAAAATCTAAAAGCAAAGCTTATCTTTCAAGCCATTCTAATATTACTAGACCTTTCAAAGCCTTTTGAAGTCCAGTGTGATGTGTGTGAACACACTTGGGACCGTCATGGCATTTTTTCCCTCACTAGGAGGTTTTTTTCTCCATGCATTGCATACATGCACATGACTATAGGGCTCACTTATCTTTCCATTACACACTAAGTAATACACTCTCTATTGTGTGCCTTCAGCTTCCTTTGTCTTCTCCAAGCTGTGTGTGTTTTCCTGCAACCCTAATTCCAACAATGCTTGTGGACAATGCCTTGGAGTTGTTTTGCTTCAAGAAGGTTATGCCATAGCATATGAAAGTAGGAGATTGGATGACAAAGAAAATAATATAGGCATATATGAAAAAAAGATTTTAGCTATCTTGCATACCCTAGATGCTTGGAAGCATGATCTCATAGGTACTCCATTTATTTTGCGCACAGTCCATCAAAGTCTTAAATACCTTTTGACGCAAACTAAATTAAGTGATAAGCAAATGAGGTGGGCAAATCCTCTCACAGTTTAATTTTCAAATTGCTCACATAGCTGGTAAGCACAACCAAGTGGCCGATGCAGCTTCACAAAGGCCAAGAGTGAATGTTATATCAATAGCTACTCACAATGATCTATCCTCTATGGTAGATGAGTATGATACGGATTTGGACTTGCAAGATATAAGGTCAGCTATTGCACTAGGGAAGAAAGAGGAACCATACAATGTACAAGAAGGTTATCGACTCTACGGCAATAGGCTATGCGCTACACATAAACTATGTGAAAAGCTTATGTATGAATCTCATTTTCCACCTTATGCGGGAAATAGAAGGATTCAAGCCGTAGAGATGTACTTTTATTGGCCAACAATGAAGGCAGACATACCAGTCTATGTTGCCAAATGCGCCAAAGTACGATAGAGGGAAGCAGCCTCACTTGCTTCAACCATTTCCTATAAATGATTTCCCATGGGAAAGTATATCCATGGATTTCATCTTTGGATTGCCCAAGTCCATACATGGGAATATGAAAATATGGATAGTAGACCATTGGTTTAGCAAGCAAGCGCATTTCATATCGGTAAAAAAACTATTAAAGCACACCATAGGGCAACCCTCTTTATCTCAGAGGTCTTTAAGTACCATGTTTTACCAATGTCTATAGTGTCCGATAGAGATCCAAGAAGTGACTAGTAATTTTTGGAAGGGTCTTTTTGAGAATTTGGATACTAAGTTGAATTTCTCCTCGGCCTATCACCCACAAATGGATGGCCAAAGTGAGATAGCAAATTCAACCATCATAGATCTACTTAAATCCTAGGTTACGGAAGTAGATCAAAGAGACCAATAGGAAAAGTAGAGTATGCGTACAATAAGATTGTCCATACTTCGATAGGAAAGGCACCTTTCGAATTAATTGAAGGAAGACCCAAGGTTCCATTGATAGTCAAGACACTTGGGAATATATTTGTTGTTGATAAGTATAGCAAAGATCTTAAAGTATCGTTTCAAAAGATCAACGCAACATAAGCAAAAAGCTACTGCTGATAAGCATAGACAACCTTGACCTTCAAGGAAAATGATTGGGTATTGCTCAAGTTTCCAAAAGCACATTTAAGTTACACTACAGACAAAGGAACACATGGATGCCAAAGGATCACCAAAAATATTATGCTAAACTAGCAAAAATATATTATGCTCATTCCAAATTCTTAAGCCTACCAATGAAACAACTTATAAGTTAAGGTTACCAAGTACTTGGCTCATTCATAATGTGTTTTATGTGTAATTGAACAACCACCTGACTTTGAGAGTCAAGATAATTATCCTTTTGAAAATGCAAGGTGGATGCAAGATATCCAGCTAAAGGATAATGTCCCGATAATGTAAACCTTGTAAATACTTACAATGACTCTTGTCAAAGGTAAGAATAATATTCATGACATTACCTTTTCCTTGAAATCATAGTCGTCCTTGACTACGGGGTAGGGAAAATAAATTCATAGCTAGTCATGTTGTTGTGGATAGAGGATCCCTTTTTACCCATTGACATTCTTCCATATTGGTGACTAACTCCACTTGGTGCTTGGAAGGCTTAGCTATTGCAAGCATGCCTTTCTTAGCCCTAATCATCTTTCATAGTAGATTGACAAGTTCTACTAGATGCTTGGGAGACTAAGCTGCTGCAAGCTTGCTTTATGGTATGCATACACTTAAAATTTAGGAATATTTAAAAGAAATCTTAAATTCAGAACAAGATTAAATTCTTTATAAAATAAACTTGTTTATATACTTAACCTTCTAAAAGTATTTTCCAACTTACATGGGGATCTTCATGAAGACGTTTATATGCAACAACCAAAGGGTTTGTTATTGAAGGCAAGGAAAAGATGGTCTGCAAACTTAGATTGGCTCTCTATGGGACAAAACAAGGATCCCACCAATGGTATCATAAGTTTGTTGCTTCTATGCGGTCTTAAGGTTTCAGAAGGAGTGACGAAGATCATTGCCTCTACACTAAGAAGGCCATTGATGGTAGTATTTTGATATTGATCTTGTATGTAGATGACATGCTTATCGCCGAGAAGAGTACTAGCGAAGATACTTTGAAATCAAAGTTGCACGAGAACTTTAATATGAAGGATTTTGGAGAAGCCAGTCACTTTCTTTGTATGAGGATTGTTTGAGATAAGAGCAAGAAAATGCTTTACTTATCTCAAACCGAGTACATTTCCAAGGTACTTTAATGTTTTAATATGGAGAGAGGGAAGGTAATGAATAGATTGTTATCTCCATATTTAAAACTTAGCCAAATTGATTGTCTTAAATCAGAGGAGGAAAAGGCTAAAATGGCCAAGGTCCCTTATGCGGTAGCTTGATGCATGCCATGATTGCTACACGTCTAGACATTGTATTTGCAGTGGGAGTAGTTAGAAGATACATGTCTAATCCTCGTAAGATAATTGGGAGGTAGTGAAAGGAGATGAGATATTTGAGCAATACAAAGGACAAATAGCTTATGCTTTGGAAACAAGGAGGCACGTGTAAAAGGATACACGGATGCTGATTATGCAGGGAATGTGGGCAATAAAAGGTCCACTAGTGGCCATGTTTTCACATTTGCTGGTCTCATTTGCAAGTTTGTATCGCTCAATCAATCATTGAGGCAGAATATGTGGCTGCCTCTAAAGCTTGCAAAGAAGGTATTTTGGCTTGCACGTCTAGTGGGAAATTTGGACATTAATGCTGAGATTTTGATATTGCATTGTGATAGTAAAAGTGCTATTCAACTAGCACAAAATCCTATATTTCATGCAAAGATAAAGCACATTGAGATCAAGTATCATTTCATTCAAGAGATGCTTAAGGCTAAGTGCATCCATCTTGTCAAGGGCACACACATAACAACTTTGCTAACCTTCTCACAAAGGGTTTACCTCCTTAATGTTTTGCATACTTTCATGACTTGATGGGCATTGGGTAGAGCCATCATACTCTACTTACCCATTTCTTAGTTTATTGACACATTGGCTTTTAAGTGGGAGGTTGTTGGGGATAAAGGCTATTATCTCAATACCATCGTAAATTAACGGCTCCGTAACCTTAATCTCATTCTTTGTTATTGATAATATAGAAACAATAAAGAGCTCACATATTGTGTGAGTGAGAAGAAGCTCCACCAAAAACCTATCTCTCTCTCTCTCTCCTTCTCTCTAGAAACCCTAATCTCTCAACGTTTGCATCCCTTTCACATTTCACACTCATCAAAGTAGCTACTTAAAGTACATTTGTAAAGACAAAGAATTAAAATATTATAACAAGTCGCTTAAACTTCAATCGATCTACTTCAATATTGATTAAATTTTTATATATGTCAAAATATACAAAAATAATAATCTCTCTCTCTCTCTCTCTCTCTCCCCCAAAAAACACACACACACACACACACACACACAAAACACAACATTAAAGAGGTCTCATGAGAAGAAGAGAGTAAATATTAAGTCAAAGTCTAAGGAACTTGACTTTGATTTTATATAAAGTAATTGAATAAAACTAATTATCAACGAAATCTTGCATGCTATTGAATAAAACCAAAGGTACAACATATGCAACTAGTATGGAAGAGGTCATGGATGCTTTAAAAAACCTCCAAAGAGATCCCATCATGATTCTCTTTAAAAAAAACAAGAGACCACATCTAACTCAGATCAAATTGACCATTCTTCAGACATATTTGTCTCAACTCTGAAATCACACACTCATCATCGTTTTGTTTCTAGCTAGAAACTTTCACCCTCAGAGTCTTTCCTTTTGGAAGGCCAAAAACAATACCTCCCCCCGAATGCCTACACTCATCGCGAGAACCTGTGTTTGTATGGTGTTGACAGTGGACCTATAAGTGCCGAAACTCGTGGGCGGGCTTGACCATTCACTGTGCCTCCCACCTGTAAGAACAGTTTTGGAGAATCCCGCTAGTGAGATAGGAGCAGCAGACGATGGCGAGCTCGGTGTTGGAACTGCTGCCTCAGGATCCCCTCTCTCTCGCTGGCATTGCTGTAGCTGTCGTTGCTGTCCTCGCGGGTGCTGCTTATTTTCTCTTGTCCTCAAAAAAACAATCCAAAGGTGTGCCAATTTGTTTGCTCCATCTTTAGCTTTCATGGAAGCCGGTGGTTCCCGCTTCTTCTGATTTTGGGTGCTGGATCCAGGCTCCCTCGATCCTGAAACATGGCGTAGCTTCAGACTCGTGAAGCGCATACAAGTGAGCCACAATGTTGTCAAGTTTCGATTTGCACTGCCCACCCCAACATCTGTGCTGGGGCTCCCGATTGGCCAGCATGTCAGCTGTTTGTACGATTCTTCAAACTCTCTCTGTGCCTGCATCTATGCGTTCCATTTTTATACTGTTTTTTTCATGCAGGGGCCAAGATAAGGAGGGCGAAGAAGTCATCAAACCTTACACTCCTACCACGCTGGACTCTGACATTGGCTACTTCGAGTTGGTCATTAAAGTTAGTCTTGCTCATCTTGCAAGCTGGTAATATGTTTCAGTGTTGTATAATCTCTCTCAATGTCTGTGTCATCTTCTGCAGATCTATTCTCATGGTAGAATGTCTCATCATTTTAGCAAGCTTCAAGTAGGGGACTCACTCTCTGTGCGTGGCCCAAAGGTGCATCTTCAGCATACATGCAGATTATGGAATTGATAGATTTCCAAGGTTTAGGCGACCAGGGTTGTAGTATGTAGTGCATGAGTATACATTCAGGAGAACTAAGATGGGATGCTTCATGTTTCTGAACTGCAGGGTCGTTTCCGTTACACACCAGGTTCAGTGAAGGCGTTTGGGATGCTTGCAGGTGGGACTGGCCTCACCCCCATGTTTCAGGTATTATTGCTGTGAATTTTCCTACACCTTTTCTCATAGCTATATTGTTCAGGTGAATGATTTTGAATTTTTTTGGTCATGTAATAAAGGTTGCGAGAGCCATCTTGGAGAATCCAAAAGATGCAACAAAGATTTACCTTATTTATGCCAACGTGGCTTATGAAGATATCCTTTTGAAGGTAATCGAAACCATACATTTGAAGTGTTTGGTCAGTGGTGGTGTTGTTTTCCAGAGTTTTTTGACAGTACCTATAAATATTATTTTCTGATTATGAAATGCAGGAGGAACTTGACAAGTTTCAGGAGACCTATCCTGGTCGGTTTTCTGTACATTATGTACTGGAAAAGGTGTGTCATATTACCTTTTGCCCATATTAACATCTCATAGCTTGGAATTCTAATTGGATGCTTTTGATCATCACAGCCTCCCGAAGGTTGGAAAGGAAGCGTTGGATATGTCTCAAAGGACTTAGTCGAATCTTTTCTTCCAGCTCCTTCCTCGGATATTCAGGTATCAACATCTATTCAGTTTATGTAGTGAAATATGATTCCTGGTGGTATACTGAAACATGCAACATTCACTTACTTACAAGAGCAAAGGTCTGGTTTACGTTCTCCTTTGGATATCACATGTGACAGTTTTATGTTCCATTTTCATTGAGCGTGAATGTATGGAAGAATGCGAGTCATTGGCAGTTTTACCTCTGCTGGGTTCTGTAGGGACTTCATTTTATTTCGATTTTACATTGGTGTAGATAAAAAGTCTGCCTTTGAACTTGAGAGTCGTAGTTTGCTAGGTCCCAGAATTTCCGTACAGCTTGTTGGCCAGAATAGAACATCTTATATGTAACTTTAAGAGCACTGAAAGAGTGATTTTCGCATGGCGCATTGAATGTGGATTCTATGCAAATGGTGTACCAGAACTGTTGGTCAGAATGAAATATCTTATACTAAATTTTAAGACTTTGTAAGAGTGATTTTTGCATGAAGCATTGAAAGTGGATACGATGCTAATGGTGTTCCGCTTGTGCCCTTGTTAAGAACTTTGGCTTGTGAGATTTCGACTTAAGCATCTCCTGGTTCAACCTACCAAGATTCAAGTTGAGTTAAGGTTTTGGCCATATCTTGTTCGCATTTTAGAAGCTGTTGAGGCTATGTAAATAAAGGGCTGGCAATTGTCTTCTCGAGACATGAACTTTTTTGGATGAGTAGTCAGTCAAGATGGTTGTCACTCACAGATTCACCTGCTATGGTTAAGGATCAGCTCACAACTTGGTGGCAGAGTTGTGGAGAAACTTTCTAGAAAGATTCATTAACCTTGGCAATAGCAATGCTTAGAAAGTGCACAAGATAGGTGGAACCTTCTTGCCACACTTGACAATCTCAAATGGTGCCTTCCCCGTTGAAGTGTGAATAGACTTCACCACTGGCAAATACTTCTCCCTCTGAGACTTATTTTCAGAGATATAACACTCAAACAAGTGTGGACCTATTGAGTTGGTAATCTCTAATTGCCCATCCTTCTAAGAATGAGACGACGAAAAAAATTTGAGTAAAGTTCCCACACTCATGCATTGCTCTTCAGAACGGGGTTGTAATTCTGGGTTTTCTATACAACACAACAGGTTTAGGCATCCCATGTAACTGAGAGATGTGTGAGACAACCAGTTTGCAAAATGATTGTCTTCTTTGTTGGTACATAGTGAAAGTGCTTGCTAAAACTATACACAATAGGCCATATGGCGTCATACACACTCGAAGTCTTGGAAAGTTAAGAAATGAAATTAATTGCTATACTCTTCGAGTGTTGATTTGGGCTTTGTATTTGCCTTACTTCACTTTCTGACATCTATGCAAGTATAACAAACTCATCCACGTCCTTCAGGAGCTCGGGCCAATAGAAGTAATGCTCAATAGCCTGAGTTTTGTAAGGTTCGTGGGTTTTGTCCTAGAGTCACCATGGAGC
Organism: Adiantum capillus-veneris; assembly: GCF_014529385.1. Taxonomy (NCBI): domain Eukaryota; kingdom Viridiplantae; phylum Streptophyta; class Polypodiopsida; order Polypodiales; family Pteridaceae; genus Adiantum; species Adiantum capillus-veneris. The sequence continues at coordinate 61,092,136 of NC_140935.1, forward strand.
ATGTCCATAGTCTATTGGGCATCTTAAGTGGCATATGGCATGTGTAGCATTGCCAAAAGAGGCCTTGGTCATAGGCCACCCCATGTGGAGCATTTTTAGACCGTAAATCATATGTAGGAGTCATGCAGGCATGAGTAAAATCCCCCTAAATATACAAATTCGAGTTTGGCTCTTAGAATAGGTTGTTCCAGGTTGTCATGTACGAGGTACGTAGATGCTACCTCCTTTGTGCTATTTAAGCACCATTTTTGTACTCATTTTCACCAAGTAGTCAAGTCATTTTTGTGTCCACACTAGCCAATTTCTACTGAGTAATTAACATTGTAATTCGCATACTAATAGTATGAATGCAACTCTATTTCATCCCTTAACATATGATATCAGAGCCATAAGTGATTAGTACCTCCTAATCACATTGTCGATCCTAGGCATAAGCATTGCTCTATGCTAGGTCTTAACACTCTCCTTTGCTAATTGTGATTGCCAATTAAACATCCTTTGCATTGCATATTAGACCTGCAGTAATCTCTCTCGTATTGATAGTGGGATATGTATCCTTTTGAAGGATGTGCCACTACCCACGTTATTGAGTTAATGGAGAAAAATTAAAGTCAAAATTAGAATTTGCATTTTCACAATCTCTTTGCTTAAGTATCGATCTTCTTTACTCCACCTCTCAATAGAGTCCTCAAGCTCCAAAGCGGGGCTTCATTAGCATCCCTAATTAATCTCTATTTTAGGGGGTGTGACAATTTGTAGGTCGAATATAACATTATATTTTTTGTAAGCTTTCACACGCAAGCGCGTGTGGCCAATTGACTAGCGTGTGGCCAATTGACTAGCTCACTTGGCTATTCTTGGTAAGGTGGGGGAGGTCATGAGCTTGAAGCTAATTTTAGGTTGTGGGGGCACATGGACGGATTTATCATAAAGTGCTTAATTTTGACGGACTGTAGTTTTGGGTATGTTGCTGGTCGATGCTTGTGAGCTTGGCTTGAATTTGGTCCAATCAGATTGACGCCCCCTCTCATTTTCTAGTGAGAAACCTTGCATGGGTTGGTTTCCATGAGGCAGAGAAGGAGTTTGCTTGCAGTCTGGACCCAAAGCCTCACTAAGCCCGGTTCTAAAGCTCATTTCAGCTCTGCTGGTCACAATTTCCGCCAAGGTTGCATGAGTTCGTACATATCGAATCCCTTGATACGATATATCTGTAAGGTACGAAATAGTATGTACGGATTCGTACAGTACAATTTTTTTTTCCTAGGTGGGTGGGTGTCAGAGTCGACGATGCAAAAGCGTAGAGACCAAGAGGAAAGAGAGAGAGAGAGAGAGAGAGAGAGAGAGAGAGAGAGAGAGAGAGAGAGAGAGAGAGAGAGAGAGAGAGAGAGAGAGTCTCCTAAACCAATCAACCTTGGCAATGAATAAGTGATTTTGTGTATACAATGGAGGTAAGGGGTTGCATATATATCAACCTTAATAAATTGCCCTACCCAGACTTCGACATCTAAGTAAAAAAAAAACCTAAAAGCCAAAATAAATAATGGGTCCACATTGGGCAGTTCACTTGAGATGCCAAAACTCTTAACACTCTCTCTGCAACTCATAGTGGACATAAATAGTGAGACCTAATCGATGAAGAAGCTACCATGGACACTTCCGCAACAGCTCCTTACGATTTGCTTCCCTCAACTCTGTATGTTAGAAGAATGCCATCTTGAGCATCGGTTGCCTTTTAGAAAATTTGAAATGTAGACCACACTACGTCCAAGAATCTTCATTCTTGAACTGTGAACACATCACGTCCAAAAATACTCCAAGATAATGAAGTGTGAAACACATCATGTCCATAATCTGACCATAAACAATGGATTGGTGCACTCATCCATAGTGTTCTAGATACGTCTTATTGGTTCCCTGCCAGAGGTTGTGCCTTGAACTTCGACCCATGGGTTCAAACACCAGTAACTCGAACTCCAACCCAAGGGAAATTAATTATACGAAGCGCTGTTTGCCCTTCTTTGCCACTCACAAGCCTCTCTCTGGCTGAAGTTGGTGGCGGCACCAATCTCCATGTCACTAGAAGGCAGGAGTCCGTGCCGGTGTCACAAAACGGGCACCACGTGCCAATAGAAAAGAACAGACTGAACAAACTTTTAGCACTTCAATAACAACTGAATTAAGAGAGAGAGAGAGAGACGACACGCGACACGGAGTGGCAGAATTCCACTCCAGAGAGTATTGGCCCCCAAACCTTGGCGCCCCTTTCGGTATTTTTTTATATTGCATCAACACAGTACAAGCCGATACTCCAGACTCTGTAGCTTCTCCAGGAAGCATGCCAAAAAATGAGCCCTAGCCTCATATTTAAAGGCCCTAGGCTCCAAAAGCAGTTTTACATGAAAAGCCTTCAAACTCAAAAGCTTCAGGTCCAAAAGCAATGCCAAAAAGCGGCCAACGTAATTTACGAAAATCCGTACAGCCTGCCATGTCATCAGCCAATGCAAAACGTAGAAATCCGTACAGCTTGCCATGTCATTAGCAAGCGTAATTTTTGGAAATCTGCCACGTCGTCAGAAGCTACGCAATTTCTTATGTGTGTGTGGGTCCTGCTTTATTTCCTTTATGTCACTTGGAGCCCCATCGAACGGGGTCCCCATAAGTTGGTAGGACTTTTTCTTTTGTTACTTGTTCTTCTTAGGGTTTAGGCTCCTCGGCTTGCATCTTCAAGTTGGCTCCCTTCTTTAGGGCTTTGACTCGTCAGCAGTTTGTTACATCTTCCCTTCTTGAAAGAGAGTGATTGTCCGTGATTACAACATATCTGCAAACAACTCAAGTTAGCTCAAAAATTTTTGAGGGACATTCCGAGGGACAATCAATTTTCTCTTTTTGTTAAGGAGTTAGCTTCTCCTTTCGGCTCTTTTGATCAAGGAGTTAGCTTCTCCTTTCGGCTCTTTTGATCAAGGAGATAGCTTCTACTTTTGTCCAGATCGGTACTCTTGATATTCCGGCGTATTGAAATTAGCCATCACACCTAGACCGTACTGATCTTCCACGGGTGTCTTGATGCACTAAAATTACATACCCAGGCAATCTCATCCAATTAGGAATATTCAGTGGTTGACACATCACAATGCAACACAAATGCTCACATATGCATGTTACAAGACATAGAAACATAAAGCCGTCAATGAACACTCCAAGGACTTGGCAAGCATTTCAGGATACCCCACTCTGCTAGAAGTTGCACTTCGAAGGAAGATGTAGAAACCATATAACTTCGGGCAAAAATTTTCTTGAAAGCTTGCCAAGTCCTTGGAGTGTGCGGCTTGGTGGTTGTAGATATCAACATCTGCATGGCGCTGCTCAGTGACTTGAAAAAAATCTTGGATCCTTCTCTTGCAAGTGATCTTAATGGCTTATGCCTTGTAAGACATGAGCGGTGAAGGCGGGAGCGCGCCTGAAGCATGATGTAGTAAGGGTGGGAGTGCCTGGTATGTCTGGGTTCGGTGCACGAAGCAAGGTGGTAAGGTACGGTACGTATTCAGTACGACCTGTACGTAGTACCGAATGGATAGAGTTGTTAGGTACGTAAAATTCGTATTTTTTTTTTTTAAATGCCAAAAACCTACAGTACGTTCTGTACTTGATAAAAAATTCATAAGTATCACTGCAAGGATGTTAGTTCGCTATTCTATAAACCGAGGCAAAGCTTCATACGAGTTCTTGATCGTGCTTGCCCTCCTATATTCACCACCGCAATGACGTTCGTGTGTGCTCTACAAATGCAAGTTTTGTCGAAATGTCTACAAAACTATGTGTTGGGATAAGGCTAAAGAAGGGCAAATAAAAAATTCTTGCCACAATAGGGTTTATTTCCACACATTACCCACAACACTCCGCCCCAAAAAAAAAAGAGTACGGTACGGTACCGTACGATACGGACGTATCGTATCGTACAGATCCGTACGCACATCCTACCTTGGCACGAAGCCAAAATTTCCAATGAACTTTGGAAGTGTGATCTTGCTTTGTCTGCTCTTTGGTAGGACCGGTATGCTTTCAGAAAAGCACACGTATGATGCACTGATATCATTGTCACAAAATGGGCACCACGTGCCAATGCACCACGTGCCAATAGAAAAGAACAGACTGAACAGACTTTTATCACTTCAATAACAACTGAATTGAGAGAGAGAGAGAGAGAGAGAGAGAGAGAGAGAGAGAGAGAGAGAGAGAGAGAGAGAGAGAGAGAGAGAGAGAGATGATGTATTTACGTCCTCGGGGGGCCAAAATGACCCATGGGACCCAAAATCTCATATATGAGACTCCCCCCTTCCCATGTTAAGGAGGGGACGTGTCATGATTCTGTGGTGATTTTGTTTGTGAGTGTGGTGTGATGTTCTAGCACTTTGGCAAGATAGATGCCTAGTGCTACTGGAGAGGGATGTGTTCAAGCTCCTCAAATGTAGTACATCCTTGAATAAGTTGGGGAAAGTCGACCTGAATGTGTGCATATGCTGGACATTCAAGGGTTACATGTGCCTCATTTTCCATTGAATTCAAGTTGCATTGAGTGCATCTCCTCATGTTTGCATCAATATTTAGCCATCCTCCCGTTTCACTTTTGAGCATGTGTGATCTTGTCCGCATCAAGGTGATGGCCCGTCTTGCACGGTAGGACATGGGTGTCTTGATATGTATTTGGGTTTCCCCGGTTTTGTACTCTTTCCAGTATCTCGTGTTTATGTGCTTGCAATAGTATTCAAACTTGGACCTGTGCATTGCATTCTTCCATTTGCTGTGGAGGGCCTCATGTAATTGTAGTTCAAAATTCAGCTCGTGCTCATGCTCGGTACCTTTCTCTACATGCATGTCCACATATGCTCCCACAATCCATTTAGAGAACCATTTCTTGATGTCCACAACAAGGCTAGAGGTGAGAAACTTGCTTTTGTGGTTCTTTTGTGGCTTACATCCTACCTCCCATGCTATGTGAGGGAAACGGTTATTAGGCATCAACTTCACCTTCAAGAGATATCTATGTATTCTTTGCAAAGCAAGCATTTCCAATGGTCTTTGTCTAGTCTCCAATAGCATCATTGAGTATGGTGTTGTGGTTTTTATCTCCATATGTCTACATAAGAACTTTTTTTGAATTTTCTCAATGTCATTCCATGTGCTGGCCTGAATACTTGGTCCCCATACCTCTACTTCCCACCTTCTAGTGACGCTTTGTTAACAAAGCACATGGTTTCAAACTCGTAATACCTTGCTTGTCTTGCTTCAATTCTTGTTTTTGCACATTGCCCCCATCTATGATTCGAGGGTATAATGATGCCCAAGTATTTAAAGCTGTCCACTGCTTGAATCTCTTGCCCATCATACATAAGGGCGGGCTGATCCTTTGATTTGTGTGTACAAATCGCCATACATTTTGTTTTTGTGACATTCACTGGGAGTCCCGTGGCTTCGCAGAAAGTATGTACCGCATCCAAAAGTTTTTGCAAGAGAGACATGCTATGCGCTAAAAGAACCACATCATCAGTATAAATGAGGAGTAGCAAAGTAATGAGACCTATGTTTGGTGCATCTCCATTATCTTGCGTCGTTTGGCAGATAAAGTCCTCAAGCTCATCTATGCATAGCCCAAATAATGTTGGGGACAAAGGACACCCTTGTTTGACTCCTATTGTGCTAAAGAACTCTTTGGAGAAGCTTGTTTGCATTTTCAGTTTACATCGAACCGCATGGTATAGGCGTGCCACCGCAACCCTCAAATGTATGGGAACCCCAATGGTCTCCATGCGGGACCATAACCCATGACGAGGTATCGTATCAAACGCTTTCTTAAAGTCCACAAAACAGCAGTACATAGTTTTCCCTTTGAGTTGTGCCTCTTCCATCATAATCTGGATTGTAATCAAGTGATCTATGGTACTATGTTTTGCTCTAAAACTTGCTTGACCGATAGCCCTCTTTCCACTATTTTCAGCCCATGTGCTAATATCTTTTTCTATCAGACTCCCAAAAAGTTTTGCCATGCAAGAGCCCACCATGATGGTGTGGTAATTCGTGAGTAGGTTACGGTCTCCTCCTTTAAATAAAGCTTTGACCCAATTCTCTTGCCAATCTTCATGCATGCCTTGGTGGATAGCTTGATTCATCATGCAGTGTATCCATTTCTTAGCTTCATTGCCCGACCATTTCAACATTTCGGAGTTGAAGTGCAAAATGTCAGAGGCTTTCCCAGTGGCTAGTTTTTTCAAACCTCTCAAAGCCGCTGCAAAAGTTATAGGTTCCTTAGTGTCAACCTGAATTTCAGCATTCATCATTATTTGAGCATTAGTGGGAGCATAGAGTGTTTGTGCATATACATATATTTCGTCCATGCTGAAATTTTCCATTATATCCTCCTTTTTTCCTTTCATGCTATGCCATGCTTTCTTGGGCTCTTTCTTAAATCGGATCACCTCTTGCTCCTTCAAAAGTTCATGCATCCTTCTCTTTTTCCTTTTCAGCATCCTGTATTCCTTGGCTGCATTTTCCCATTCCTTCGTGGACTTATTGAAGCTCTTTAACTTGCGTTTGGCTGCTTTACATTCTTCATCAAACCATGGGTTATGAGGGAGACCTTTCACTTGTTGGTGATTTCTTTTAGATCGCCCCATAGTGACCTCTGTTGCCTCTTCTATTTCTTGACGAAAGGTAGCCCAATTTTTTGAAATGTTTTGGGACATGCATTGTCTACTCAATAGGCTGTCCAGAAAAGTGGCATAATCGAATTTCTTTGTGGCTTGCATTCGATATGCCCAACTTGTCGCCTTTTGGATGCGTTGTGTAGGCATGTGTGGGAGGTCTAGACATACATGAATTGGAGTATGGTCTGAGTTCGGTGACCAAGCCCCAATTTTAAAGTGTCCAATTAAATCCAATGCATTGTGGCTAACTAACGCATAGTCATTAGTGCTTCTTCCATGGTTTGATGTATAGCATGTGTATGTTCCGGAGCTTGCAAATTTCTTGGTGCCATTCATGACTACAAGTTGCATAGAATTCATCATGGATATCAAAGCTGAACCTTGTTCATTCATGAGGTGATCGCATGAGCATCTATCCCACATTGCATCTAATACGAGATCGCCATCTTTGTCTGCGGGATGGATTGAGTAGTCAACCAATTGAACCTGTATGTTGGCTATGCGAGCATTAAGATCCTCGAGTATCATCATTGCCCCCTGTCACAAACGGGAGCGCATAAGAATATAAATTATACTCAGATAAATAGAATTTATCTCTTATTATTGAAGCCAAAGGATAGAGAGAGAGAGAGAGAGAGAGAGAGAGAGAGAGAGAGAGAGAGAGAGAGAGTACTGGGGACCAGAAGATGGGTTGGTCCCCCCCCTTAAAGAGAATTCTTTATTAGGGAGAATCTTTTTACAAGCACAAGAACCGGAGAAAACCCCTCCGTTCTAAATCTCTGACTTGATGGTCGTTCCTTCCTGTAAGGGAAATCCGTGAGACAAGCTCTCAATCCTTTTTCCGTTTGTACTCGGAGTTGAGACTCCGCAGACAATTTCCGAATTCCGTTTCCGGAATTCCTAAGCGTAGGCCGAAGCCTTCTCGCTTCTCCTTCGCGATGAAGTACGTGTAAACACACACGCAAACACACGACAACAATTCGTATGGCGAATCCACAATAGGTACCTGTCGCTCTTGCACGAGAAAAGCGACTTCCGTGCTTCGTAGTCTCGCGATCTCTCGCGTCTTCTGGCGGCAGAGTCTTCTCTTGCTGGCGCTGGCAACCTCCCTTCAGTGAGGGCATGTGGTGCTTTTATAGCTCCTTCACCGCAGCACGAATAGCTGCTCGTGGAGAGATCGCGGCCGTTTTTTTTTTGTTTTTTGTTTTTGTTTTGTTCTACCCGAAATAGGGAGAGAGAATTCGCTGGCTGGTTTTGTTACTTTGTTTTCTAAGTGGCTGCCCACTTATTAAGTGGACGGCCGTCATATTTTTAAAATTGGTCTGAACCTGCCCAAAAACTCAATAAAACCTTATAAGTTAAAAACAATGCTTTCACAGCACTTCCGAGGCGCCCCTGGATGCAACCACATGCACGAATGCAATGCAAACATAGATTCCTCGCGGGAAAGCGTTTGCTCTTCCCCGAAAACTCGTTAAAATATTCCGCTTTTTAAGAAAAGCTTCTCAGAACCCATCTTTATTCTTGTGCTTGCGTCTTTACGCGTATTCCTCTTTCCAGTTCGGATTTCCTCTTGACTATGGATATCCCCTTTCCGATGCACCCGTCACCCACCTTGTGACGCATCAGGAATACCCATCACCTAGTCCTTTCCTACCGAACTTACGGTACAATCCCCTTCACGATGCTCTATGTCACCCATCCTATGACGCATCAGAGATGTCCGTTCTCGGATGGTCGGATACTTCTTCCCGATGCTCCCTGTCACCCATCCGATGTGACGCATCAAAAGTACCCGTTCTTGGTGGCCTTACAGATATTCCCGTTCACTGTGCTCCTGCCATTACTTTGAATGACGCACCAAGAATACTTTGTACTCGGATGTCTCCAGTGAGAAAAACCCTCTCACTTAAAATTCCAATAATTCATTTATAATTATTTTTCCTGTTGTTCCAAGCGAGAAAACCCTCTCACTTATAAATCCAATAATTCATTTAGAATTATTTTTCTGTTAGATAAAGCCAATTTAGCAACACCCCCTGTGGTGTGTAGGTTGCAATATCTGTATATAGGTCGGCAAAAGGGTCATTCTTGGAGAGATTATGCAAATCATAGAACGGGGATTCCCGATGTGGGAATTAGCATCCCGCAATGAACATCGATCTCCCAGATGTACATATCTCAGTCCATATGTATCGTTTGTGTTCATCTATCTTGCATGTCTTAACCTGATTTTGCATTTCCTCCTTGTACATTATAGCAACACTCCCTTGCCCGCGCATCTTAGTACTAGGCCACCAAACCGAGAGTGTAATATATCCTGGAATACTTGGCAGTCTACATGTGTCCTGTTCCCACGTTTCAAGTAGAAAAAGTATGTCTGCTTGTGGTAGAACCTTTGTCAATCCTTCTCCTTTGTGCCAAGGGAAACCTCAGCAATTCCAACTTGTGACGTGTATGTTCGTGGTCCCATGGGTTTCCGTGCCCTTGTGGAGGTGGTGTTCTTTTTTGTTCGTTCTTTATATGCCTGTCTTCTTTCTTTTGTTTCGCGGGTGTCTTGTCTTCATTGATGTAAATTGGGCTGTCCCTTAGATAAATGCGAGCATTTTCGAGTATGATGGCTCTTTTACGTGCATCCAACATTGTGCATACAATTGCGTGATTGTTCTCAGGCCTCTGCTTACCCACAGGGTGTGCCCCATACACCACTACATCATGCATGCCAAATGTGTTTGCAAGGAGGTCCGTGACCTCCGCATTCAACATGAGTACTTTCTCATTGTCAGATTCGGGTATACCTCGGATCACAATATTCATACTGCGTTTCTCTCGCTCATTATATTGTGTCATCTACATTTGCATACGTCTCATGTGTCTGCGGAATGGCATTTGGAGTACTTACTACATGTGCCCATGAGCTCATATTTCCTGTTGCATTATCACTGATGTGTGCGCAGAGAGAGAGAGAGAGAGAGAGAGAGAGAGAGAGAGAGAGAGAGAGAGAGAGAGAGAGAGAGAGAGAGAGAGAGAGAGGACACGGGAGTGGCGGAATTCCACCCCAGAGAGTATTGGCTCCAAACCTTGGCGTCCCTTTCGGTATTTCTTTATATTGCATCGACACAGTACAAGTCGGTACACCAGACTCTGCACCTTCTCCAGGAAGCATGCCAGAGAATGAGCCCTAGCCTCATATTTAAAGGCCCTAGGCCCCAAAAGTAGTTTTACATGAAAAGCCTTCAAACTCAAAAGCTTCTGGTCCAAAAGCAATACCAAAAAGCTGCCAGCGTAATTTACCGAAATCCATACAGCCTGCCACGTCATCAGTCAACGCAAAACGCGGAAATCCGTACAGCTTGCCACGTCATCTGTCAGCGTAATTTTTGAAAATCTGCCACGTCATCATCAGCTACGCAATTTCTTGTGTGTGGGTCTTGCTTTTTTTCCTTTATGTCACTTGGGGCCCTATCGGACGGGCTCCCCATAAGTTGGTAGGACTTCTTCTGTTACTTGTTCTTCTTAGGGTTTAGGCTCCTCGGCCAGCATCTTCAAGTTGGCTCCCTTCTTCAGGGCTTTGACACATCAGCAGTTTGTTACAGCCAGTGTAGTCACCACCACACGAGCAGCCTCTTTGCTGTCCTTCCCTGAGTCACTATCATTGCTTTCCTCACGATGCTTGCTTTTATCTTTGTCCTTTGTAGAATCTGTCTTTACCTTTGGATTTGCAATCTTTAGCCGAATGACCATATTCTTTCAACAATTGTAACAACGGGTTTTGGTCTTTTTTCTTGAATCTAAAGCAGCAAGTGCTTCCCCACCTTTCTAAGAAATCTAAATTTTGCCTTGAGTTATCAACACGGCTTTCTCCTCAATGAGAAAAGAGTTGAGATCATCAAATTCCAACGTTTCCTTTGCGATTTATAGCACAAGTGTCCTAGACACCGTTTCATACGCCTTGGGCAACTTTGTGAGAACCAAAGCAGCTAACTGAGTTCTGGTCAATGCATTTTTCATAGATGGTAGTTGATCATGAATAACTTTAGCCTTCATAAGAATAACTTGAGCCTTCATAAGAAATGATTGCATGGAACTTCCTCGTGGAAACTGGATGGCAAATAATTGTCCAAGAAGGGTGATTGTTCGCATTGTAGAATCCCAATCAAACATTCCAACGAGATTGAACCACGTATCGTTGGTAGTTTTGAAAGTTTGAATGGTTGGAGAGAAATGTCTTTTATAAGAAATTCTGCTCCTTTATAAGAGATTCTGCAATGGCTGACATTGCCTTCGCATTAGCAGCATCGCAATTGACACACGATTTGAGATATTCGTCATCTTGAAGACGGGTGTACATGTTGTTGGGATCCCTTGTAGGATAGGGCTCCAAGTTGTTGACAATGTCTCATAAGCCTTTTCGTGAGAACTAAAGGCGCATGATCAAATTTTAATGGACTTAGTTATTGCCGTTCAATTTGTCGTTGGCGCTCGAGCAAGGGGGGGCCATGTTGAAGTCGCAAGATCTAGAAGTAGGGAAACCTTCTCGCACTCCAAGGGTCGCCTCACTAACCAAGCTGCAAAATAATCTCCAAGCGGGTCCACTTGTCTGCTTAGAGCTCCACATGAAGTGGGCTTCGCAAAATCCGTTGTCCCTCTTATGAGCCTTTCCAACTTCTTCTACTTCCAAGCTGGTCCTCAAATTGACACTCCCAAGGGACTTGAAAAAAACAATGCCCCCAAGCCACCAACACGAAGGGCAATCCCTCTCTTCTTCTCAAGGTGCCCGCCCCTTCACCCGGCTACAGTGTTTTAAAACGCTGGACTTACCAATGGGGAAGATTTGGGGGGGGGGGGGGGGGGGGGGGGGGGGGGGGGGGGAACAACACCTTTGAGGAGGCAAGAGACGGCGTCTGCTGTTGGGGTGGGGGGGTGGTTGTTGCGGTCGCTAAGGGAGGAGCACACAGCATTTCAGAACGCTGTTTGCGCAAGGGTCGTGTGTCGTCTCCAAAGGAAGGCTGCGACTACCAGCGTTTTAAAACGCTAGACGTTGTGGCATGTGCTACTGCCGCTGCCAAGGCACACTGCAAGGCTGTCGCCGTCGGCATTTCAAAACGCACGTAGGAGGGGGAGGGAGAGAGACCGACTCTGAAAAACGCTGCGTTTTGAGATGCCGTTGCAGAGGGTCGGAAGGGAAAGATGTTGGCGACAAAGGTAGTCTTCTTCTTCTCACGGCTGCTCTTCTTCCACCAAGGCTCTTAGAGCACAAAGCTCCACCAAGGGCTCTGATACCTTGTCAAAGTCGACGATGCTGAAGCGTAGAGACCAAGGGGGAGAGAGAGAGAGAGAGAGAGAGAGAGAGAGAGAGAGAGAGAGAGAGAGAGAGAGAGAGAGAGAGAGAGAGGTTCTCCACACTCGAGGAAAGAAACCCTTACAAGTTATGATAGTTATATAGTTGTCTATGGAGCAGGGCCATTGCAGACATTATGTAATGGATACATGACTGATTGTGAGTGTAAAAATGTAGATTCGATGTATTAAAAAAAAAAAGGGTACGTATTGTTACGTACCTTAAAATTGTATTAATACAAAGGTATCGGAACCCCTTATGTACCTTTCCACCTGGGTTCCCGGGGAGCTTCAAACCCTTGCTTCTTCAGGGGGCTCTTCCCACCCCATCTTGGTATCTTGCCAGTTTTCTGAAAATCATTGGTGATTTTTAAGAGAAGCCAGAGGCAACCACCAAAATTCAAGACTTCTTTCGAGCTTACAAAGGAATGTGGGGATTCAAATTTGTCAGAGTTAAGAGCGTCTCAGTTTCCTTCAGACTCATGCCAATTGTTTCTTAGGGGATGCTAGGGGGTACCCTCAGGGTGTGTTTTTCCTGTGCTGTCTTTTGTGTGTGTTGTTTGTGTGTTTGCTTGCAGTTTTCTTTGCTTTCTTTGCGTGTGGTATGTTCTCTGTCTTCTCAAAAAAAGGAAAAGCTGAAGTTAAAAAGACTATAGCTTACTGATAAGCTGATGCTAAGACTCGATCTGGAGTATACAATGAGGTTTTTGTCTTTTGGGGGCAGGAGGGGATGGATGGTACTGTGGGTTGTGACCATGGAATCCGTGATTGATAGATGGTGGATGGAGCTTTACTGATAGGGGCCGGAATGCAGGACTATATGTGTATAGGGTGTACAAGCACAACCTAGCTAGGTCCATACTGTACTATATTGGGGGTGTAGTTACTAGTATGGTGTACATCAAAGAGGAGGGGGGTGTCAGCAGCTCCTTGAAGAATATACCTTTGGATCTGATCTGAGTGGTGCCAGGCGCTCTGCAGTCTCTCTTCGGAATTGGTCCATGACATCTACCATCTCTCGTTGGTAGACATGGGGTGTCCAAAAACGAGGTGTTAACTCTCTCTCTCTCTCTCTCTCTCTCTCTCTCTCTCTCTCTTTGGACCTTAGTGTCTCTGCCTTCTGGAGAGTGACCCCCTGCTGTGTGGGGAGGTGGATTGGATCTCTGAAAGACACGGGTGATTTGTGTCTTACACCCTCCGCCTGGCGTTGCTTGGGCTTGTTAAGAGAGCTCTCTGCATCACTGAATGTCCAGTATTAGCATTGCCAGTCGATGCTGATCTGCCGACTCTTAAGAGCTGATAGGGGGAGCCCTGCTGAACAGGGTATTTATACGTGATGGCAGTGTAGGCCCATCACCTCCGGAGGGTGATAGAAACTCAGCTCGTTGGTTTTGTAGAGTACGTTCAAAGCATGAATGACCTCTATATAAACCTGCACCTACTCTTGGGCACTGATGACGTGAGTAGGGATGTCATGGCTGTTGTCCAAGCTATGCATGATAAATGTGATAATCTTATTCTTCCTGTTTGGACAAGCAGTGAAGTTGAGATCACATATTGTCAAGTTTGGTTCTTTGCTCTTCGTAGGTTTGTAGTAGTATTCATTTTTCGATTTCATATTTAGCTTACCTGAGGACTTAAGAATGTGTTCCGTTTTAGGTTGTTGTGTGAAGTTTGATTTCTAGGATTAAGTTTTTAAGATGTCTTATCCTTTTTTTGCTTAAAGTTGAGTACTTGTTTTAAGCCAAGTAAGTTGCGTCAACTTATTTTACGCATGCCTTTTCTGAAAACATTTTTAAGTTGATAATTTATCTAGTTTTGTTTCGAAGCAATCAAAGTGATTTAGTTAGTTAGTTTGTTTGTTTTTGTTTTTCTTTTCTTTCGTATGTCCCTTGCTTTTATAGTTTTATGAGTGCTTTATTCCCTCTTATAATTCGTGAGTTCAGACTATTCTGAACTTATGAAGGTATATTTATACGTGATGGCAGTGTAGGCCCTGCAGCTGCATACATAACGCTCCTCACTCTCCACCTCCCCCACTCCTCTGCAGAGTAATCAACTTGTGGCCCACTTGCATAGCCAACACAGTCCGCGTGCGTGCACGCAAGAGAGAGAGAGAGAGAGAGAGAGAGAGATGTTATATTAACGTCTTCAAAAGGCCATAATGACCTATGAGACCAGAAAGTTACAAGGTGGTGGATCTGATACAAAGTCAGAGTAACAAAATAACCTAACAACAGTACAAAACAAAGATATATTCTATGGGATCTTAGATTGGTCAATGTGATCTAAGCAAAAAACTAAGCCAAAATGGGCGGCTTGTTGGGATAACTGAATCACAAAAGATCTAGCATTGGTCGTTGGCGAATCTCATCAATTTCCTCCATGGTTAGTAGTCTGACCGGGCGTCGTTCATGCCTGGCTAGCGTGCTCCGAATCTTTTGTCGTAGCCTTCGTCGATGCTGTGTAGTCTTTCGCAGTCGTGGGTGCCTGGATTTCCCCAGTTCAATCGCTCGGTCGATCAGTGTGCCTCTGGTGTGAGACGAGGGGGAGCTCTGTTGTGGGAGTGGCTCTTGCGGCTGTCCCGTGTCTGCTCTGAAGAAGTCTGTGATCCGTCTTTGAGACTGGCTAGCCTCGCCATTCAGCAGGCTCTCTCTGTGTCTGCGCAGCTCGAGCAAGAACAAACCCAGGCATCTCTGATCTTCGTATCCCATTCTCCTCACTCTCCACCTCCCCCACTCCTCTGCAGAGTAATCAACTTGTTGCCCACTTGCATAGCCAACACAGTCCGCGTGCGCGCACGAGAGAGAGAGAGAGAGAGAGAGAGAGAGAGAGAGAGAGAGAGAGTCTTGTTTTTCTTACTCTTGCAGATTTTGAGGTGTGGGCCTCCAATGATGAATAAAGCTATGCAAGCTCATCTTGAAGCCCTTGAGTATCCCAAAGAGATACTGTTTCAGTTTTGAGGATATGTACTTGCTGATAAAGTCAGATGGAGTAGGGAACAGCATTTAGCATGGCCATCGAATAATTGAGCAAGTGATGTGGATGCTAGCAATTTGTTCATTGTTTAACAACGCGCTTGAGGCATTAATGTGAGTAAAATTGTTCCTTGTAAGCTTATCGAAGCCATTGAATTGCTAATATTGTTGTGTTAATGGAGGGGATGAGAATGATGGGCTATATATATGGTTTGTCCCTTTGGGCATCGATTTTTGCGTATACATGGTTTGTCTCTTGGAGCATCGATTTTTGCGTATATATGTTTACCCCTTTGGATATTAAATTTTGCAGTATGTGTATATCTCAAACCATAGCCCCTTTGGAGTACTAGCCTTTTCATGAATTGCACTTGCTTGAGCATTCTTTCTTTTGCTTGTATGAATCATTTTATGAATTTGTCCAATGACCTATTCTTGGACCTCCTTGATTGTGTGAGTGAAAATGAGTTAATTTTTATTTTCTTTCACAGGGTCGTGCTTTCATGGGTTTTGATTTCAACTATGTACTGTTTTTGAGAAAGGAAGTTCCTCATTTCCTTGGGACTATGAAAAAAAATATTAAATCTCAATAATTCATGCATAAGATTATTGGTAACATATGCATCATCATGTACATAAAATTGCTACAATTTCAAATCATGTACATGTACATAAAACTGCTACTTGGTTTAATTGTTATTAGGAAAGTCAACTTATTTTGCTTATGCCTTTTCTAAAAACACATTAAAGTAAATAATGGTTTGTTTTATCTAGTTTTGTTTAGTAGCAAACAAAGTGATTTAGTTTTTTTTTTTTTTGGTTTTCTCGTGTCCGTTGCTTTTGTAGTTCTATGACTTTTATCCCCTCATAATTCGTGAGTGTAGACTATTCTGAAGTTGTGAAGGTATAAATGTTATTAGGAAATTCGAAAGTCAGGGTGTTGGTTCTTCAATGTTATTAGGAAAAGTGAAAGTCACGGTGTCGGTAATGATGCTTGGGACTTAATGGTAGTGAGCACATTTCATAGTGACAGTGATCTTCATGTTGAGAGTTCTGATCATGGTGCAATGCTCTCTAAAACCTTTCCATACAGAAGCACTCCTGAATCTTGTACGCTTGAATCTTACACCATATCCTGGCTCCTCCACTGCATCAAGAATTGTTGAGCTTCTGATGCCATAGAAGCATTTGGCCCCTTCACAAATGGGCTCTCTTGTGTGAGTGGAGAGGAATGTTTCGATGTTACCATGTTCATTGCTGCTCTTTTGGGTAACAAAAAAATGTGGGTGTGTTATTTATGATGAAGAAGAGTGTACTGGAGAGAGAGAGAGAGAGAGAGAGAGAGAGAATTGCTTTCTCAATTGGAAAAGGGAATAGTTTTCCTTTTGCACAAGTGTGGTAAATTGGGTGTCTTAGTTCCCTCCTGAATAACAATTCTTGGGTTCAAAACTTGTCAATTATATGTTTGTCCTATGACTTGAAAACTGTGTGTGCGTGTGCCAAACTTATAAGTAGAATTAAAAATATGTTACTATTTACTTTGAAAGCATTTGTTACTAATTATTTGAAAGCGTTTGTTATGAGCCTAGCTTAAAAATTGATAACTACTATTACCCAATTAACTAGGTTATGTAGCCCTCTATGTAGTCTTAACCTACAAACCTGCATTTTTTTGCTTCAATCCTAATGAGATGAACTTTGGGGTGTGGAATTTTTTTCTCATTACTATCGACCAAAGCACCATAAAAACTCAAAGATGACAGTTGGAGAACAATGTATTCTAGATGGATGTTTCTCTAGAATGATATATTTGATCTTGTACAAATTTGGTGCATCTTTCAAAATTAGTAACGATCTAGAGGTTGAGCCCCTTGCATCTTTAGGGTGGTCTTTAATTTAATTAAAAATGTACCTCAGCTTACAATTGTGCGACGTGAAAATGTAATAATGCATATTGGGCAAGCATAAAAGGAATTATTCTACCCTAATAAAGGTATTGTCTATGGTTGGGATAATGATCTTTCTTGAGCAAGATATAAATATTCCTTTCCTTGCATTGAGTTGTGGTTTTAAGAATTTCAAATCTTGTGTTAATCCTATGAAGATAATTAAAGCAGTCTTAGTGCTATAAAAGAATAGTTTGTTGTTTTTTCACTGATCTTTTGCTATATAAGGAGCACTAGTGGTCTAGACTAGCCTACCAACCAATTGCCCACACTTGGGTGATAGTTTATAGGAAGTACTTATAGAGAGAGAGACTACTTGGGATCAAACCACTCTTCGCACATCCACCCCATTCCTATCCTCAAGGTTAGTCTCCTTGGCACACAGTAGGTTCTATTTTGAGTGAGATCTGATGCCACATCCCTACAATAATTTTTTTCTTTGGCCCTCATGCATATATCATGACCAAACTCCCAAGGTCCACTTTGACTTATGATGTTGAGTGCAAGTAAAATTCATGGAGATTGTAAAGTCTGTTTATCTTGGATGCCTTATGGTCAATTTGTAACTCGATAGATGTATTCCACCATTGTATACAACCTAGAACTCCCACATTTGGAAGATCTAGCACAACGTCCACACTGGAAGATCTAACAAAACCACTGCTTGAGCATTGTGTATATGCCATTTACCATATGGAGAACTTATTCTAGTATTTTGACAAGTGTACTCGTGCTTTTTTGTTGACATTTCTCAAACGGTTGAGAAAGACTAATTTAGAGGAGGATTTTGGCATTGGACATGTAAATGAGAATTCAAGGTAAAGAGGGAAGTTTGTGTGATGAAACCGTGTGGGCAATTTGAAGGTGTGTGTGAGCAAGGGCACCCTTGCAACTTCATTTGAGGGGTATAGAAAATATCCAAGCCGGTTACTTAGATACTAACTCCTTTACCTACATTTTTTCCAGTTAACTTGGGAAGAATCTCACAGACGAGGAAGCTAACGCATAGCTTAAAAGATGATTTCAAGTGGAGATAGCTAGACAAATGGAAATTACTACCATCCTAACTCCTCCAAGAGGTAGAGATGATTCCTCTTTTGTTTCAACAAAGGTAGATGGTAGGGGGGGTTCAATACTAAGGGGTCTACACTTCCATTTCATAGGAGACATCATATAAAATTGGTTTGACCCTTAGTTTGAAGGCCAAGGTGATTGAAGAGGTATGAATCTTAGAATATGTACATGCAGTCTTTAGGGTAACAAGAGATGGATTTGTGGGAGTGTATGAGGTGCACATTATGGGTGAGCCCTACTCCAGCCCTGATTGTAAAGAGTACAAAAATATTTTAGTTGGCTTGCAAGCACTTGTACTTCGTCTTCTTAAGAGTGCTTGGATTGAGAATGAATGAAAACATCTCATCCATCAGCTAACGCTAGCCTTGCTTTTAAGTGACACGGTGAGATTCGAAGGATCGCTGGCTGGAAAGAGATTTGCAAGGTGGGAGAGATCATGGGTGTTGAATCACTGCACTTGGTGGATGGGTTGGGGGGGAGACAAGATGTTTAGTCTATTGGAAACACATTGCTTGGATAAAGTCACAATAGGGGAGATGGTAAGGGTTACTACCTTGGAGTGGGTAGGGTGGAGGGTCAATCCCTGTTGTCGCATATAGGGAGATTTCAATACTCGCCTACCACATGGCTCACTCCTAGATGTCGACCCCTTTAGTGGAGTGTGTCTCTTTTAGTCACGAAAATTCTAGGCAAGGTGGATCTCTATAATGATTTCACTCACGGTCGCACGTATCTAGAGTGAAGTCCATTGATGGGAGAATTTAGTGCGCCCTTTTTCTACGATGTACTAATTTTTCCAAAGATGGTATGAGCTATTTTTGTTTATATATTTCTTAAATTATTCTTTTGTGAACAATAGTCTGGGTCTTCAACAATTTGGGCATGAGTGTGTGTGTGTGTGTGTGTGTGTGTGAGAGAGAGAGAGAGAGAGAGAGAGAGAGAGAGAATAACTCAATGACAACAACCTTGTGATGAGATAAAGTGCCCGTGAAGTATTGTGATATTTGAGAGTGAGAGACAGCATGGAAGATAAGCATTGTAATTTTAGAGAGAGTATTTTAGGAATCTACTCATAGTATAGTGTTGTAATGTTTTCATAAATGTGTGTGATTCATCAAAAAGTTTTTTGTGTGTGAGAAAATGAAAAAGAGATAAGAAGTGAATGTGAACTAATTGCAAAGCGTAGCGGGTCAAGTAGGCAACCTTGCTTAATTGACCTCTTCACTTCAAGAGAGAATGTATGCACATCAAGGATTGTAAGATTTCAGAGAGAGAGAGAGAGAGAGAGAGAGAGAGAGAGAGAGAGAGAGAGAGAGAGAGAGAGAGAGAGAGAGAGAGAGAGAGATGAAAAAGAAGGATATGGATCTTCGTGGATCCAAGGAATGCAAGCTAAGGGATTCTCTTTCTGCTCTCTCTCATTTGCAATAGTGATGCATGATTTGTCTCATAATTAATAACTAATGGCTAATCAATCATTAGGACTTGTTTGGGGTCTTCTTGGGCCCTTTTATTTGGAGGTTTAGTGAAATGGTTAAAGTGCTAATCAAGTTTCGACCAAGCTAATGGGCTAGGCCTGAAAATGCATATTTCTTTTTATACAAAAAAGAAAATAGCCCAAAAGGAGATCTAATCATTAGATCCACTCACCTAGGGAAAGAATATAGTCTTAACTACTTGGAGGTGGCCTTTTGGCTGCTAGTACTGTCCCACATTCCCCCATGTGGATCTACTACATCCCTCACCTGGTAGATTTGACATTTTCGTCACCCCCCCCCCCCCCCCCCCCCCCCCCCTCCTTTTGGACGTCTTGTAGATCTCTCTCTCTCTCTCTCTCTCTCTCTCTCTCTCTCTCTCTCTCTCTCTCTCTCTCTCTCTCTCTCTCTCTCTCTCTCTCTAAAACGATTTCAGTGGGCTATACTTGAGTAATGGCTTCTTTTTATCTCTTTGGAAGCCATAGTTTGCAGATCTGGAGCTCCTCTAGCTCCCTCACCCTCTCCACCCTCTCTCTCTCTCTCTCTCTCTCTCTCTCTCTCTCTCTCTCTCTCTCTCATGCAAGAGCTCACCATAGCCCTTTTCCCTCTACTGTGTAGTGGTGAAGATCTACACATCCTTGCAAGGTCAAGATCCAACTCAATCTCCATCTTCACCCTCAACTACACACCCATATGCATTATAAAGCTCCATAGCCAAGCACAGCAAGCTAAATCTCCATCCCCATCCCCATCCCCATCTCCAACTCTATCACAGTCTTCATCTCAATCTCCATCTCCATCTCCATCTTCATCTTCAATGGTTATACGCTTCATTGGTGATGGCTTCAATGGATTTTTAGGGTATTGTTAGACGCTCCATTCTCTCTTTTTGCAAGAACTCACGAAGCGAAATCATGTTCAACACAACCTAGATATGTTTCAGGCATCAAGCTTGAAGGAAAAGGAAAAACTTATGGCATGTTCTGTGGGAGAAAAGGAACAATTGATGGTGCAAATCAAGGACTTAACAAAGCAGGTTGTAGGGCAGAAGGCAAAGTTTGATGAGGGTGTGGAAAGCATTGATCAAGTTGTGTACAATTATGTTTGCCTTTGGTATTTGACTCAAAACCTTCGACGGCATGTTGATCACTTCACTCACCTACCCATGGGATATAACACAAGAAGACGAAAGCGCAAGTCTATGGGGCTCCTTTCCAAATTTGGAGGCACTCGCAAGACAAGTTTGCGACAAACAAGGTAACTGTAGCATTTGAAGTAATTGGCTTTTGTTGCTACTATTTGTTAATTGACTCCATTTTTAAAGCAATACTAGGTTGCAATGGTACGGTGGGTTCAGTGCAAGCCTCTATTCTTCAACACATTGTTCATGACAAGGATGTCATCAACACGATATCTAATCCTGCAAATGTCATGTTGTGCCAAAGTGTTCAAAAACTTTTGTTAAAGGACCTCTAAGACATTATCAACCCTATTGATATGCTTATGGTTTGTGACTCAACAGGTGTCAGTGATAAGGGATGCAGGGCATTGTATACTTGCATCGCGTGACATCTATGCAGCAAGGGAATGACACGGTCCATACTTCCAACATCGTACAATATAGTTATCGCAAGAAAATCGGCAAACAATGATGTTGCCACATTGCTAGGTGGCTACAAGTGGTTTGATGATGTCATGCTGATGTCTTCATAATTTTTTAATGTCTACAATAGGTTTAACAATCTCTACATTGAGGTAGAAGCACTACAACGAGCTATGATTCAATATTATGATCTCAGGATAGAGGAGACCAATGCAAATGCTATTTTTGTTCTCAAACTAGACGAATGTCAAGTTGTGAAAGGCAAGATTGGAGCGTACAAGTCTCACCCTCATGAGTAGGGCATTGATGGGAAAAGTCTTACAATCTACAGATGAGGTCGAGGATGTTGAAAACAATATGCGCAAAAAGCATCATAAGCAAGATTATTATGTAGTGCAATCAGACAAGAATATTTGGTGGCAAGCAGCATCGGCACTCCCACATGAGGACCATGATACTCTAAGGTGGTATTTCACATGTACAGGTAATAAAGATGTGGTGCAACAACAATCCAATGGGCTCCTGCATGTCCCTAGCATTGGCGAGTTTCAAGTAGAGTGGCACCTTGGTGGTGATTTGAGTGCATGTTGGGTACTAAAATGAGTGCCAACACTTTGTTTCCTTGCATATACTGTTGCCATCCCAAGATTCTTAAGGATGCTTTAGGAAAGGGCAAACGAGGGGGCCAAACCAAAAGGACGTAAGCAACAAGGCGGCAATGGTGCAAACGAGCCGCAAAATGGAAAAGGATCACTTATGTGGTTTAACAACATCATGAATTGCGACCAGAGAAAGAAACTAAAAGAAAGGGAAGAGGCCAAAAAACATGCTGCTCGAAGTGGCAAGAAAATAGGAGAAGGTAGTAGCCATGGTGGGGCAAAGGGGAAGACAACTCCTAAGCGCAACGCGCCCCCCCCCGCCGCCCCCCCCAACATGCATATGAAATAAGGAAAGCATTTGAAGAGCGGTAGAAAAAGTACCACCACGATACTCCTACATGGACATGTAGAGAGCAACCTCCACCACCCCCACCAATCCAAAAGAAGCGTTGGTGGAGGCCTGGCACGTGTTCTCCGTAAGATACCAAAATATCAAAAGGGCACACATTCCCAATAATTCCCAAGGAAGCATTTACAAGGCTAGTAAACGAAATAATGTTTCAATACTCTGGTAGTGTCAACAGAGTGCAATTAGCTGCCTTAGGAGCACTACAACAAGGCGTGAAAGACATTTTGGTTTCTCTTTTTCAAATTCGGTGTTGGCCATAGTGCATGCCAATATGATTACCATAAAATCCAAAGATATAGTGATAGCAATGCATCTAAGTGGCCATGATTGCCTCCATCCCCACTAGTTAGGTAAGCCTTTGTAACAATTGTTGACTTCAAAGTCTCACAAAAGATGTAATCAATGAGAAAAGCACGTCTTGTGGTTTGATTATGTGTTGATTTAATTTTTTAAGTAAAAATCAATGGTGTTGGTGCAATGAAGATAACATTTTTATCATTGTATACATGCGGTGTAGTCATGCAATAATACTGATGATCGAGATAATGCGTCCGAATCAAATCCAACGTCGAAAGGTCGAGGATCAAAATACATTGCTAATGCCAAGCAAGAATTAATAGGCCACCAAAAAAAGCCGCTAGGGGCAGGCGGGGACCCGAGGGAGCCCATTGGGTGATACCCGGGGTGCAAGCCGGCCAGAAGCCCGCTCTGAGGGGCTAGTGCGACTTTGGCCAGTTTGACCGCCCTGGGGGGCTTGTGTTCCACGGGGCGACTTTGGGTTGTTTTTGACCCAATTAAATAGCCAAAAGTCACCCCGTGGAGCACAAGCCCCTCAGAGCGGCCTTTTGGCAAGCTTGCACCCTCGGTATCGCCCAATGGGCTCCCCTGGGGCCCCATCTTGCCCTGGGGACACCTTTTAGCGGTCCGATTCCGATCGATGGGGTGGCAGGCATTGTAGCCCCCGATCAATTGATGCTTTCATAGCCCTCCTGCACGATGCAATCGATGTTTTAGTGCAGCGAGTGATCCTAGCCTGCATTTGACTTTGCCACAAATCTATCACTTCCCCACCCCGGTATGTCACCTTGCAATGCACTCTTATGCACATTTACACTCCCTCGTCTTGTCCGAGCACACAAGCAAAAGTGCATACTTATACACCTCTTTGTGATGTTAATTTAAGACAAATATACCAGACCACGAAAAAAATCAACCGGTACACACTTGTAACTCAATTACTACATGCGTAAAACAATTTAGTGATGGTGAAGACCAAATTAGAACATAAATCAAACTTACAACAAGCAACTGAACAAAGCATCATTACGTAATGAGTGATTAAATGTGAAGAGTTTGTAGAAAGGGCTAAGGTAGTCTCTTCATGAGCTCATTGAATGACTCAATATTTAGGATTTTTGCAGATGGCTGGTCACCAATGCGGGATGCAATCTCTTTGGCATCCGTGATACCTTGTCCACGAGTTAGGCCACAATATCCTAGTAAAGATCCAACGCTCTTGTCGCCAAAGCTAAAGGGTGCGGCTTCCCTATTCACAAGTATACATTTTTGTGCATTTTAGGCTATGGGATTTTTTGCGAGAATGGCACTAAGTTCGTTGCACTTAAAAAGTTCAGCGTGTGCATTTGAGTAGTCATTGTGGATGACCCGAACCATATCAACATTGAAGCTTGGGAGGTAGTGCCACAATGAATCGTCTCTCCCTTCAGATCTCGTGCGTGAGCTACCTTTTCGTTGTGCAAATAAGTCCATTTCTTTTGCGGTCTACAAAAAGATCAATTGTGATGAGCGGGAAAATCAAAAATTTTGAATCACCAGTGTAAAGGGAATGTTTGCACATTACCTCGGTTGCATCAAGAAGGGCCTGATTAACAACAACCATTCTTACTAGCGTAGTGCAAGGGACAATTGCACGTGCTTGGGGATGGATAGAGCAAGTTAGCAGTGGAGAAGAGGAGAGAAGCTAAAAAACAAGAAAGCGACTTTAAAATGGGCCTTGCAAGTCACTTATAAAGGAGACAATTAAAAAAAGGACACACTTAAAAAACAAAATTTTTGGAGATAATTAAAATTTAAAAGTTCTCTTCCATGAATAACTCGGGGCTATGCTGCATAGTGTTGTAGTCCAAACACCAGAATTTTAAACACCGAAACTCCACCACCCATCACAACTCTAAAGTCACAACGCTTCTAAAATTGATTCTCGGGTCACAAAATTAGACAAAAATGTGTCGTGTTAATATGAGAGTATTACATTGCAACGGCAATTGTTTGCTTGATGTGGATACATCTACAAAAGGGGATGCTCTTACAAAGAAAGGCCCTCTCCTCTCTCTTACGTAGAGGATTGCCATCGATTACAAAACGAGTAGTCCATCTTGAGCTCAAACCTAAGCGACAATTACTCCCTTGGATTTTCCATATTCCAATCAACATTGACGGCCACGTCCCACACTTCCTCCTGCTTGCACACATGCACTTCAACCTGCTCCATATCGGTGATGTCTGAATTGAGTGCTTCCCATTCATCACGTGTCTGCTTCCACCATCGATAAGGGAATATAATAGAGATTTGCTGCTTCATAATGTGGTATTAGATGATCATTTTCTCTATCATAACCATGCAATTTATGGTATCCCCATTGTGCTAAACAATCTTTGAGTCCCAAGCAGATGGAAGGAAGGGCATTCATTGTTGTTCCACCTTAGCAATCCACATGG
Organism: Adiantum capillus-veneris; assembly: GCF_014529385.1. NCBI lineage: Eukaryota > Viridiplantae > Streptophyta > Polypodiopsida > Polypodiales > Pteridaceae > Adiantum > Adiantum capillus-veneris. The sequence continues at coordinate 61,116,994 of NC_140935.1, forward strand.
TAGGCATCCAAAGAACATCGTCTACCTTGAACAAAAAAACAAAAAGATACAGAGGCATATAAGATGTTAGGGTTGCTAGATGTGATCCGTACGTGCACTTCATTGCAATGAAGATTTCATTTTCAATCCACCGCCTGGTTAACACAATAGAGGTACTCTTGGGTGTTGGCCAATCATCGTCCATCAGAGTTGGTGGACTAAGCGTTTTCAAGGTCCAATAGACATTCTTTGTCAGTAGGACTACATACTTTGCATCAAAGAATCTAAGATGGACCGTTTTGCAAGCTCCGACACAATGCATCCGAAATATAACAATGAGATGAACTCAAAGTGGGAGCCTCAAAAGTTTTGGAGGGCGCCTCTAGAGGTTCCCGTTCCATAAATGTTCACAAAAAAATATCTGAACAATCCAAACACCATGCCCACAAAGTTTCATCATTAGAGACTTCATGCGAAAGCATAGCATGTGCTACAAACAACACTAGAAATACTTACAATTAGTAGGAAAGCGCTTACGATGAGCGTTGTTGATCCGTAGTTGTAAACATGTTGTATCTTCACTTGCTTGCTTCCATCGAAGGTCGCCTGCTCAATCTTCAATATACAACCCTTCTAATGATGGCACTTTAGTCCGATGAATTGACAAGAGACTTTGTGGGCTTGCTTTGTGGTTGGCCGCAGTCACCTACATGCCTGTAAAACAAAGCTTGTGGTTACCCAATGGCCATTGTTGTCTTGCTCGTTGTGCTGGAGTAGAATGAGTCTACCCTTGAACAAGGTCTACGACTCATGGTATCCAAGCTTCTTGCATTGTGAAAGTTGAAGCTGAAGTCGCGGAGCGGAGCGTGGATCGACTCTCTCTCTCTCTCTCACACACACACACACACAAAGATACACAGAGAGCTTACACAGTACGCAGAGAATCGTTTGAAGGGTTATCTCCCAAAACCCTATTATCCACAAAAGTATATGTGAGTATATACAAAGAGTTAGTGATAAGTGAGTTAGGCGGGCGGGCGGCCATATCTGTATAAGAGGCCACTTGGGCTTTAATCCCAACAACCTCCCACTTAAAGTCCAATGTGGCACTTTAAAGTAACTATAAATCTATGAACATAAATGTACAAAGATCTACATGGCTGCCATCTATCCAATGCCCAATAACTCACGACAATGCACAAAGCCCTCTCCTAGAAGTCCCTTTGTGAGTAGATCAGTAGGATTGTCCTTGGTGTGGATCTTCAGCAGTTGTATCTGCTTATCTTCAAGCACTTCCCTAATGAAGTGATATTTCACATCAATATGCTTAGTCTTCGAATGGAACACTGGATTCTTTGCCAATTGTATAGCACTTTGACTATCACAATATAACTCTGGCATATCTACTTTGATTCCCAAGTCTGCTACCAATCTACCAAGCCAAATAGCTTCTTTGCATGCCTCATTTGCTGCAACATACTCATCTTCTGTAGTAGACTGCGTAACACAATCTTGTAATCGAGATCGCCATGATATGGCACCTCCAGCCAATGTAAAGACATAGCCTGATGTAGATCTCCTCTTATCCAAGTCTCCTGCATAATCTGAGTCAGTGTATCCTCTGACACTCAAATCCTGACTACCATATCATATGCGCATACTCTTTGTATGTTTTAAGTATCTCATGATACCTTTCACTGCCTCCCAATGTTTCTTGCCGGGATTTGACATATATCTGCTAACCACTCCCACTGCAAATGCAATATCCGGACGTGTAGCAATCATTGCATACATCAAACTACCCACTGCAGATGCATATGGAATCTTATCCATTTCAGCCTTTTCTTCCTCAGACACAGGAGAATCTTGTTTGCTAAGTTTCACATATGGTGGAAATGGAACACTCAATGCCTTTCCCTTCTCCATATTGAAACGTTGCAAAACCTTGTCAATATACTCTGTTTGAGATAACCAAATCAACTTCTTTGATCTGTCTCTCTCAATGCGCATACTAAGTATATGACTTGCCTCACCCATGTCTTTCATGTCAAACGATTTTGCCATCTTTGACTTCAAAGCTGAAATTTCTTCCAAGTGTTTGCCAGCAATCAACATGTCATCCACATACAAAATAAGGATCAGCCAATTGCCATCGTTAGCCTTCTTTGTATATAGACAGTGATCGAACTCACTACGTTTGTAGCCTTGAGAAAGCATAAACTGCTGGAACTTATGGTACCATGCCCTCGGTGATTGTTTTAAGCCATGAAGACTCTTTAACAACTGGCATACCAAATCTTCCTTGCCCTTCTCAACAAACCCTTCTGGCTGCTGCATGTAAATTTCCACATCTAAATCACCATGCAAGAACGCTGTCTTGACATCCATTTGGTGCAACACCAAATCCAATTTAGCAACCAATGCAAGAAAGCATCTCAATGTAGTCATCTTAACCATTGGAGAGAAGACTTCATCAAAGTCAATGCCTTGTTCTTGCTTAAAGCCCTTGGCAACAAGCCTTGCTTTGTACTTTGGCTGACTATCATGAGCGGTGATCTTATACCTGTAAACCCATTTACAAGGTAGAGCCTTTTTGCCCTGTGGTAATTTAACTAGCTTCCATGTCTGGTTTTAATGCAGAGCTGTCATCTCTGACTGCATGGCCAACTACCATTTTTTCGAGTCAACCACTTGTAATGCTTCCTTGTAACAAGATGGTTCTCCGCAATCTGTGAGCATGACATAATTTAGAGATGGCACATAACGATCAGGTGGTTTGGAGACACGCTCATAACATCTTACCATAACTGATTCTGCCTCTCTAGCCACTATAGGCTGTTCTGAGCCTGACCATGCTGTCTTGATGTGCTAGCACTAGGTCCATCTTCCCCGACGACAACTCTTCTGATCTCCTCTGTCTTCTCTGGCTTAGTGTGAAACTTGGCTTCATTGAAATGCACATCATTGCTACGAATAAGTTTTCTGGACTCAGGATCCCAAAGCCGGTAACCCATCTCGCCCGATTCTCCGTAGCCAAGAAATATACACTTCTTGCTCTTTGGTTCTAACTTATTCCTGAGCTCCTTAGGAATATGGCTATAAGCTTCACACCAATGACTCTGAGATGCTTATACGAAGGTGCCTTGCCTGTCCATAGCATCTCGGCCACTGCACTCTTATCCAGAACCCTACTAGGAGACCTATTGATCAAATGGACTGTTGTAGCCACTGCTTCTGCCCAAAATCCATCAGGCAACTCAGCATTTGACAACATGCTTCTGACCTTCTCTTGTATGGTCCTATTCATACATTCTGCAACCCCATTCTATGAAGGATTATATGGTGCAGTAAGTTCCCGCTTTATCCCTTTTGATTCACAAAAGTCTTGAAAAGCTTTGGAAACGTACTCTCCACCATTGTCAGTTCTCAAGCATTTCAGCTTCTGACCACTCTGATTCTCCACAAGCTGCAAGAATGTCTTAAAGACCTTGAGAACCTCATCCTTGTGCTTCAAGAAGTAAACCCATACTTTGCGAGAATAGTCATCTATGAATGTACAAAAGTACACCTCCCCCTAGTGACAAACTAGGCATTGGTCCGCATAGATCACTGTGCACAAGAGCTAACCGTTCGTCCCTACGATTCCTCTTTGATCTGTGCGGTTCCTGTGTTTGCTTACCATAAACACAATGCTCACAAAACTCGAAATCTTGAAATGAAAAACCAGGCAAATAACCATAACGAGAAAGTATTTCCATTCCTCTTTTTGACATATGTCCCAGCCTACGATGCCACAATGACACACTTGACTGCTCAATCACATTAATTACATGGTTTTTAACCTCTGAAACATGTAAAGTGTACAGAGTTCCTGACTTGCTGCCATGTGCTACAATCATCGAACCTTTGGAGATCTTCCAAGTGCTGTTCCCAAAAACTGTCACATAACCCGCATCATCCAACTTCCCTGTACTGATCAAGCTCTTTCGGATTGCTGGAACATGTCTGACATTCTTGAGCCATAAAGAAGAGCCATTCTGAAACTTCAATTACACATCTCCCACTCCGAGTATGTCACAAACTTGCTCATTGCCAAATCTGACATAATCTTTAGTAGTCACACATGATGTAAACCACTCTTTGTGTGGAGAAACATGTCCCTGAGTCGATAATCCAATCACTCATAGCATGTCCATCCTCTGTAGTCAAGAAAACAGAATCAAGATTGCTTGTGAGGAAGATGTCACCAACTGCTATACCAGAGTCACTGTCTGAACCAGATCCTGTGACATTCACCTCTTCAATCTTCACTGAACTCTTCTTTTCATCTTGATCAGAACTGTTTGTTTTGCCTTTTTCTTGTTTCCCCTTCATACAGTCTCTCTTCATGTGACCCTTCTTGCCACAATGGTAGCATTCTATGTCATCCTTTGACTTCGAGTCATGAGACTTACTTTGGTTTTGTGCCTTCTTACCCTTCTTCTCTTTAGACTGTTGTCTCCCTCGAACGACCAAAGCACTATTGCCTTTGCCGTTGTCAATGTTCTTCCTGTTCACTTTCTCTGTGAGCAAGCTGCCTTCTACATTGGCACTTGTAAGACCTTCTGGCACGACAGAATTACTTAACGCTGTACGAAAAGTATCCCAACTGTCTGGCAAAGTGATTAAGAGAAACATAGCCTTCACTGAATCTGGAAAGACTATCTCCTGTGCTGTTAACTGGCTGAAAATTGTGTGAAATTCATTGAGATGATTTGACATGGCTGTCCCTTCCTTCATCTTCAAATCCACCAGTTTCTTGAGCCAGTAAATCTGAGAAGCAGCACTTTGTTTCTCGTACATACCACATAGATTTTGCCATACGCCATACGCTGTAGTCTCTTCTGCTACATTGAAGTAAACATTTTCTGCCAGTGTCAGCATGATTGTGAAACAAGCTAACTCGTCAAGCTCTTCCCACTCATCTTCAGCCATACCTTCTGGTCTCTCCCCTTTGAGCTTCAATGGCTTCACTTGTTTTTTCTGCACCAAAACCTGCCAAACCTGCTTCTTCCAGAATGGAAAGTTTGTGCCATCCAGCTTCTTTATGTTGTAAAGAGTCTCACTTTGAGTAGATGCCATATCTGCCAAACTGTTTACTTCTGGGAAAAATCCGGCAGAGTTTCCCCTGTAAACTGGCCTCTGTACACAATAAACAAGCTGTAATCAACAAGGCGAACACCTCTCCTCAGGAATTGTAAATATTTTGAATTTTTTTTGACAGAGTCTCCCTTGTAAACTGAGCTCTGGGAACCAAAAGATAGCTCAAAAAACAATCATAAATAGCTGACCAGTGACAAATTTGAAAATATCTGTAATATGCTATCCTGTAAGCATGCACTGTCTCCTGTCTGGGCGATCACAGAACCTGTATCTGTCTCAAGACTGAACCCTGAACAATTTCTCAACGGCCTGATGCATAAGATGCAATCCAGTGTCTACACAAAGTCATACATCCTATGGGATAAAAGTCGCCGAAGAGGATACGTGTGGAGGGGAACTCCAATAACTTTATCCACCTCACACTGGGTAACCCATCCCCCAGTGCTTGGCTTCAAAAAACCTCACACACGATCCTCACAGACGGCTCAACAAACTGCCCAGAACGAGCATACATCCTACAATAGACCAATCACTGTCCTATGACCGCTGCGGCGGTCTGTCTGCTAGCGTGACTCACAACTAGCAGACCCACAATCACAGTACATCAATCTGCAATACGTGCCAGTGGTGTCAAGTCGTCGTATGGCCACACCTCCCCTGGAACCTGGCAAGCACAAGAAGTAGCAATGCAGACTGCAATATATATATCTGATGATATATATGTGTACCTGGTCTATAGATGATGCTTTGAAGACGAATGAGTGATGTATGTAGATGTCGATATTGATGCCGACCACCTCCTGCTTGACAATCTACACAAGACGGGTTTCTTTGCGGCTGAAACCTATCTTCTGATGTAGTGCTCATAATGAAATTCTGAGGGCATAAACGGCTTCGAAAGGGGGGTAAAACCGTAGGTCACCTTCTGGAAATACTCCCGAAACGTCGAGTGTGAATTTCCAAGCTCCGGATCCAAAATCTGCCCGAAAAGTGCGCTCGCACGCGATTACACAAATACGCACTAAACTTAGCTCTGATACCAATTGAAGTCGCGGAGCGGAGCGTGGATCGACTCTCTCTCTCTCTCACACACACATACACACACACACACACAAAGATACACAGAGAGCTTACATAGTATGCAGAGAATCGTTTGAAGGGTTATATCCCAAAACCCTATTATCCACAAAAGTATATGTGAGTATATACAAAGAGTTAGTGATAAGTGAGTTAGGCGGATGGCTGGCCATATCCGTATAAGAGGCCACTTGGGCTTTAATCCCAATAGAAGCTCCCTTAGCCCTAAAACTTTGCAATTTGAAGGTTCTTAAACCCTAAATCTTTTTAAGCTAAAGCTCCCTAACCCTAAAGCTTTGCAAACTGAAGGTCCCTAAACCCTAAGCTTGGGTAGCTGAAGCTACTAAGCTCTACAAGATGTATGTGAGCCCCCAATATGAGAAAGGAGAATGGGTGTAAGCATGAGAGGAAGGCCTCTAAGAAGGGTAAAATGGATTGTATTACAAGCTCTCCATAGCCAAAAAGGAGCCAAATCTCAGAACTAGGTTTGAGAGAGAAGGGAAGGTAGATTGGAGAAAGAGGAGGCCAAAAAGGTACTCTTCCAAGAGGAGAGAGAGTGATAACCAAATTTTTTGGTTCTAGAGAGAGGGGAGGTCAGATTTGGTATGTAGAGGGAGGAAAAAGTAGAATGCCAAATTAATGATGAAGGGGCATTTGTGGGCCTACTTTTGAGGGTGGTACATTTTTTCCAGCCAACACAATTTAGAATAACTAAATAGGCCCAAATCTTTTATTTTTGAAAATTTTGAAAATTTTTGCCCATTTACAAAAAAGAAAAGCCTAAACTCCAAGTTTTACCCTTAGAAATTAGGGGATGACAAACCTAACAGTTTTGTCCACATGGTTTCCTCCTATTGCGCCACTACTTAATCATTGTCAAGCTTGGGGTAGATTAAAGGGCCCAAGAAGACCCCAAACAAGTCCTAATGCTTGTGCTTTCTTTGCATGTGTGCATTATAGATCTGTGCATGATTATGAATATTCTCTCTAGCTAAAGTTCCATGTGCTTATGTGTGTGCTTGATTAGTGTGTGAATGTTGGAGATTAGCGAGAGATTAACATCATTGTTTGGGGGGTCCACCTCAAAATATGTAAGTGTAGCAAGTTCACCCAGAGGAGTTTCCAATATTTCAAAGAGTTAAAGGATTACATGTACAAGAGGGGTTCACAAATACAAAACTGAAAAAATGTTACAAGTTTATGGAGGAAAGAGGGTTTTTTAAATTCATGGTGGGTGTGTGTGTAGAGGGATTTTATATATACTTCTTGAATGCACATGCTATACATAATTTTAAAAGGTGGACCCCTTGGATATCATTGCCCATGTATGTGTGAAAGGAGGGTCTTTTTAATTCATGGTGGGTGTGTGTGTAGAGGGATTTTATAGATACCTCTTGAACGCACATGCTTATTTTTGAAAGGTGGACCCCTTGGATATCATTGTCCATGTATGTGTGAAATTATAGTGAATTAAAGTGATGGATTGAGCTCACGTGGGAGATTATCTTAAATCTATGGCTTAGTTTTTGAGAAATTCACTATCCCTAGATTCATCCCTTTTTTTCATGCACCTATGGCTCTCATACCTAGTGTGTGATATTCCTATGTGCTAACCGGGATAACAATCCAAGGATTGATATTTATGTGAGTAGATTTTGCTATGCTATGCGACTCTAAACAAATAGCCTCGAACAGGCTCCATCCAAGTTTCCTCAACCGATATAATATGGTACAAATTGTGAATTTTCTCAGCAATAATTAATTTGTGATAGTGTAGCAACTCCAACACTACATATAATTATCGTGCTTTTGTCACGACTTACTATCGCATATATATTGATTCTTAACCCTGACTTGGTTAAAAGCCTTATAGTCCATGCACTTCTTCATGGTGCATGTAAATTTCTTCTTTACCAGAAGAAGGGGTGATTCCCATGGAAAATAACTTGGTTATATGAACCTTTAGTCATCAATTTGACCAACTTTTGCTCCACCTCATGTTTTGAATTGGCTCAAACAATAAGCTTGCTTGCTTATTAGCTTAGAACTTGCTAGCACCTCAATACTGTTATGACCTTGTGAGATGGTAGCAAACCATATGATAACTGATTAAAAAGTGTATCTTAAAACGCACTGTTACAAGTTTTTGAAAAGTGGTTCATACTTTAACTTTTATGCCTACCTATTGTGCTGGACATTTTGGCAATAGTAGGAAGCACAAAAAAGATGCAAGATATGAGAGAGAGAGAGAGAGAGAGAGAGAGAGAGAGAGAGAGAGAGAGAGAGAGAGAGAGAGAGAGAGAGAGAGAGAGAGAGAGATGTACGTCTCCTAGAGTAGAGTGCTACCCATGCATTTGAGAAATAATATGAGTGGACTAGACAATGAAAAAGGACTTGGGCCAGCAGTACACACCCCTCACATGGGTCCCTTATGAACCGATGCGAGCCTATTTATTAGTTTATGAGAAGTTACAAAATAGAGAGAGGTCTCAACAAATAACACAGAGAGGCTTATCTAGATTTGCCTCCATTATGAGGTGTTAGATGTGAGTGTTGATTTGATGATAAAGATCCAATGCTACCTTTCAACCATTTAAGTACTATTATAATGTAAGCATATTACTATAACATACTCCCTTGTTATGATGACAACTGCCTCAGTTGTTGTGTGTCAAATGATGAACCTAGAAGTCATAGATTTTTTGGATAAAGAAAAAATTATAGAACAAAATCATAACATGATCTTAAAAATGAATAAATTTATCTTATGCCTTGAGTCGTCTACATACTACATATTCTAGTATCGGACATAACTAGAATAAGTGGTATGCATCATATATTGACTCAATAGGTTATCATTGGTCACAATCAACATCCAATAGCAAAGATTTATGTCCATAACATTGACTTGAGGTCTTTTTAATCAATTGACTACATCTGTAAAGGTGGCTAGCCTCTTGCAAAACCCATCTCTATAGGGTGCTGCCTAAACTGGTAAATTGGCACCAAAGGTGTGCCACCTAAACTAACAAGTCAATACTTCTAAAACCACATCATATGTGGTACTATCACAAGGGGAAACTTAGAATAGGAAATCTACACTACAAAATAAATCCCTTAATGATGTTGACAAGTTGACAACAAGGAGGTGGGTTGTGTAAACTGCAAACTTGTACGTGTTAAGATTTAAGATAATATGCTAAGACAACAAATATTGATACATGGAACTGATGGTTTGGGTATAACATAATGGTTGCACCTTGGAGGCATGCGTCATTGTGCAAGATGTTGACATGGGTGAGATAATTCATGATTAATTGCTAAACTAGGGCTTTTCTAGAAACATTTCTTGCTTGGCGGTCCTTTAATCCTCGATACCCAAATTCTACTGCCAATGAAAACTAAAGATGATAGTGGATATATTGATGTGAGACAAATTTCTTTCAAGCACGTACTACTACAAAGAGTTTCCCTCCTGCACAATGCTTACAAGCCAAAGAGAGAGCATCTATAGAGACATCCCAAGTTGCATTTGTTCAAAACATATAATTGCTTCCGCAAAAAGTCCATGCTCTTTATATCCTACCATTAAAATTTTCCATGAGGCAACATTGTGGCTAGAATCTCATTAAAAACTTGCTTCGCTTTAGTCCATGAACCATAATCAACATAAACATTAAGCACGATGATGTTGACAAAGCATCTATTCCTAGCAAGAAAATTTCTCTATCTCAAGATGTCATCTGCATGTATTTCATGTTGCCACAAGCTTTCAAGGTGCGGACAAATATGAGAGCATTAGGAACAACACGCTCATGCTTATATATAGGGCCGGGTGCGCATGGACAAATGACTCATTGCATGTGCTTGGCCACACTTGGGGGTGCTCGTGGGACATATCATTTTGAAGCAAGATGATCGGAGTGCCACTATTTTTGAAAACTTGAAGGTAATGAATTCCTCCTTATGCATTGCAAATCCAAAAGTTTACCCTCCTATACTAGAGGAGAAGCAAACTTGACCCTTCACCATAGGAGGAAAAGCATATTGTAACCCTTAAACAAAGGAAGAAGAAACAAGCATGCAGAGGAAGGGAACGTTCCTTATAGTTTATAATAAGTGGGTGAGGATGGTGCCACCGCCTCACTGTATGTTTTTTTTTTTGGGTACAACATGCAAACAAGTAATGCATCAATCATGATCTTCTTAACTCATGTCTATAAAATTACTATTTAATTTCTTCTGCAAGGTTTGGATGATTGATAATACTATAAATGCAATTTGGGATCAATTATTGACACAAATTATAGGTACTTTACTACCCTTCCACTGGAGCATATTCAATGGTGATTTACTTTGTGAATGTGACTAGAATTGAATCGCTTTTTTCAAGGTAATGATGGCATAGACATACTAGTTTAGAGTTGATAGAAGGAGAGGCACCGATTTGCCCACCTAATTGCATTGAGAGCCAAAGAGAATTGTTGAGGGTGATGATGATTATGATGGTGGTGGTGGTGCTACTACATGTTGTGTACGATGCTTGTCTCCAATTATCTATTGTTGTTTAGTGTGTGTGTGTGTGTGTGTGTGTTGGGGTGGGGGTGTGTTTAGTGTGAACGCACATGAAAATAGTTCAATCGAGTTGATTTTCTTCTCATTGTGATTAGAGAAGGTAAATGCCACCTTTGAGGAGGTAATATCTATACAAATCAAATTAAAAACTCTATAATGTAAGAGCTGAGAGGGATTTACTTCTCAAATCAAATATGAAAAAGTAATTTTTCAGGTTGAACATGCTTTAGATAAAGGGAACCTATCTTTTTTCGAGCCCGAGTGTGTGTATGTGTGTCCTCCCCTGCAAAGTGGTGGGGATCCTTTGCCAAAAAAAAAACAGATAGAGCAAGGTTAGTTGATGTCATCTTTATTGTATAACAAGCTCTACTACTGCCTTTGTAGAGTCTAAAAGGTGCAAGTTATGATGGGATTAGAGAGAAGAGAAGCAGAAGAGAGGGAGTTTTATGTCATAGGAACAATCCCAAGAAGCCTCAAAGATGTATCCGATGAGTCGTGAACTCAAGACCTCATACTCCAGAGGAAACTCAGATAACCAATCTACCACACTTGGGTGATAGAAAGGTTATTCCATAGCATCATTGTTGTGCACCCTATGAGAGGTAGGACGCTTGAGAGATAAAATGCCACATGGTTGCTTGTTGTTTCCTTAAGGGTTGGGTCACACCATGGGTTAATAGTATGAGTGTTTACTAATAGATGCATGTCCATGCTTTCCTCCACAAATATAGAAGACGTCGAGAAAGCTTACTAGCACTTTGAAAAAGAAGGAGAATAAGCTATCTTTTGTGTACTTAAAGAATCTCCATCTCCAAGCAAATATCTCCCATGATCTCCCTGAAAATAGAAACTCCATTTCATCTACTAGTACTGTGGGTAAGCAATGCTTTACCCCTCAAGCTCCCACTAACCCATGGTGCAACCCAACTCTAATGAGTGTCTCATGTAGCCATGTTTTATATTGTGTGTGTATAACTTTCTATCACTATCCCATTTCCCTCTTAAAATTTAGGTCTTGCATTCAAGACTAGTTCAATAGCTCTCTTGAGATTGCTCTTGCATCCCCCTACACCGTGTATAAGTGACACGGGATCACGAAGGAGGGATCAATGACAGCTATTGATTGATAGCGCATGGGTAATTTAGACCGTGGGATCTCCGCACCAAGGGGGGACTAGGTTTTTGTGGGCTCGCATTCCCTGAGCAATCTAGCTGGGTTGAATATGGTGTTTCTCTGTGGAGTGGCAAGTAGGGGGTTCAATGGGTGTCGGCGACAGATGGAACCCTAATTTTTTAATTCAATGAAACCATCAACGGAAAATTAAACCTCCGTTGTTGATCCCTTCACTATTGAGCGCGCCATTTATGATCTAGCCCCCCCCCCCCCCGAAACCCCCTCCAAAAAAAAGAAGCAGCAAAAAACAAAAACAAAACAAAAAACACACGCGCACACACTCACTCACGGGGGTCAAACCTTGTGGACGTTGCGTAATCAGAGCTACGGCATCCGTTCTGCTGTTATGCCGCTCGGCCTGAACAGTCGCTCTTTGAATTGAAGGTGGATAGGGGCAACCATGCCTAGCAAGAGCAAGAAGAAGAAGAAGAAGAATAAAAAGAAGAAGAAGAAGAAGAAGAGGATATTGCTGCAATAAGAAGCACCTACTGGCATCCTCCTGGATGATGCTGAGACCAAGGGGGATTCTGTGCGGATGGTACCTCAGCATTCTATTGAGGACTTTGCTCGGATCTTGCGAGTATGTAAAAAGACAGGAGATTTATTGCATATTAAACGGCTGCACACCTATATGCATAAGAATGGCCTTGAAACCCATTCTTCACTGGGGAATCACCTTGTTCCAATCCTTGTGGAAGCAGGAAACCTTCATGATGCCCATCAGATTTTTGACATTCTGCTGCAGCGGAACGAGCGCTCTTGGACATCCCTCATCACCGGTTATGTCAAAAGCAGCAGACCCCAGCATGCTCTTGCAGTATATGAAGACGTGCAAAAGGATGGACTTGTGCGTCCAAGTGGACATACATTTGTTGCATTGCTGAAGGCATGCACAAAGCTCAAAAGCTTAGAAAAAGGCCTGGAAATTCATTCTGAAATTGATGAATTAGGGTTGAGCCAGAAAGATGTTTTTGTCGGCAGTGCCTTGCTTGACATGTACTCAAAATGTGGTTCACTTCTGAAGGCTCAGGAAGTGTTTGACAAACTTCCCACCCGAAATGTTGTTTGCTGGAATGCCTTGATCTCAGCATATGTTGAAGGTGGACGTGGCAAAGAAACACTCTCTCTCTTTGAAAAAATGCAGCTTGATGGTTGTCTTCCTGACGCTGTCACATTTATTTGCAGCCTGAAAGCGTGCAGTAGTGCTAGAGCTGTCCGTGAGGGAATGGAACTACACTCTGAATTGGAAAGGCAGGGTTTGTTGGGTACTGATTTGAATGTTGGCAACGCTTTGATTGACATGTACGCAAAGTGCGGTTTGCCTCTTATGGCAAATGAGGTGTTCGACAAGTTGCCTGCGCGTGATGTAGTCTCCTGGACGGCACTCATTGCAGGGTATGCTGAGCATGGGCATGCTGAAAAAGCAGTTCAATATTTTGATCTGATGAAAAAGAATGGTATTCGCCCTAATGCCATAAGTTACATTTGCAGCTTGAAAGCTTGCGGTAGCATATGTGCATTGAGCAAAGGAGAAGAGTTACATGCTGACATTGAAAAGGATAATTCTTTGAAATGGAACCCTGTTGTTGGTAACTCTTTGGTAGATATGTATGCCAAGTGTGGAGTACTAACGAAAGCGAAACAAGTGTTTGACAAGCTCACAGTTAAAGATGTTATTTCATGGACTTCATTAATAACAGGATACGCTGAGCATGGGCATGGTGAGGATGTGGTAGGCTGTTTTGAGCAGTTGGAACTTGCTGGTGTCCCCACAGATGCTACCTTGCTTGTTAGCATGCTGAAAGCCTGCATTAGCATAAGAGCTGTTGACAAAGGCCATTCTATACATGCTGAAATTGAACGGCAGGGCTTGCTGAAAGGAAATTCTGCTCTTGGCAACACCTTAGTGGATATGTATGCCAAGTTCGGACTCATTGTGAAGTCGCAGCAGGTTTTCGACAGCCTTCCTGTTCGAAATTTAGTTTCTTGGAATGCATTAATGGCTGGGTATGCAGAACTGGGATTAGTGGAGCAATCAGTCGAGTGCCTTGAAAAACTGAAAGTTGAAGGAGTTTTTCCGGATGCTGTTTCATATGTGTGCACTTTGAAAGCCTGTGGCATTATGGGTGCGACAGATAAAGGTGCAGAATTACATGCCGAGATCGAAAGGCGGGGGTTGTTGCAACAAGACAAATTAGTCGGCAGTACTTTAGTTGACATGTACGCACGATGTGGTTTGTCTACGAAAGCACAAGAAGTGCTTTGTAAGCTTCCCTCTAGGGATGTGGTCTCTTGGACAGCACTTATGGAAGGTTACGCGCAGCTTGGTGAAAGCCAAAATGTTTTTGGCGCTTTTGATAGGATGTTAGCAGAGCACATTATACCTGACCCAATCACCTTTGTTGTTATTCTTAGTGTTTGTAGCCAGAAAGGTTTGTTTGCAAAAACCCAGACGTACTTTGAGATGATGAACAGATCTTTTGGCATTGTTCCCATTATTCAGCACCAAAATTGTGTGCTTGATCTCTTCATGCGTTCAGGACATGCAGGTCAGGTGGTGGGAATGATTGGGAGATTGCCTTTTCTTCCTGATTTGGTTGCATGGCGCACTGTTTTGGGTGCCTGTGGGAAGTGGGGAACCTTGGAATATGCAAAACGTGTGTTTGAGCATGCTGCCCCTTTGGACAAAAGGAATTTTGCTGATTGTTTTACGTCTCCCATGCAGGCTCTTTCATGAACTGCAGCAAACAAGGTTGAGGTGAAGAAGGGAACAGAGTAGGGTTTTAACTCGAAAGAAATGAAACTTACATTCCTTTGTAATAAGCACACTCTTAACTGGCTCAAGCCACATACTGTAGACAAATATTTATTGTTTGTATAGGACATTCAATGGGTAAAATTTGGTAGTGCATTTAAGTTTTATTGCTGTTGGCATAGTTCCTGGCTTTCTTCTTGGCCTACATAAGGCCTTGGTGACACATTGAACTCTAAAGAGCAATTGTAGACCATTGGGTAAAGCTTGTCCATTAAGGTCACATGGCAAGGTAACGATAGCAATTTTTTTTTCACCCTATTTCTTGTAAGAGGGGCATTAACTAAGTTTATGTAGGCCACTTGTGACAATAGTTGGCATTTGTTGTCCTATTTTTATAAAGAGGGGCGCGCACACACTTTATCATCCTCTTATGTAGGCCATTATGGCTTTTCACCCCAGCAAGAAGTTTAGGATGTGAAATACATATTGGATCTAGATTACTTTTATGAACACTACAGTAGCTTAGAACATGTCATTTGATATAGTGATTTTATCCTTCATCGATTAAAACATTAATTACTCTGTACTATATTTAATGCATATTTGTATCTTTGCACACCACAGTGCTGTAGCTGAGTTGACCAGCCTATAACTTGAATAGAGAACCATAAGTGAATTATATGGTGTGCTTCGCTTGTAGCTAAGTGATTGCATAGATAGCAAGATTGGGAATCTATGGTACAAGCGTAGGATGAGTAAATAGGCCATTGACTGCAGTGCTTATTTTTTGGCTTTCTAAAAGAAGCCTTAGAGGAGAGTTGAGTTAGGCATACTTTCAATGTTTTAAGTGATGATTGAGACTTACCTTAAATGCTATTTTGGTTCTAAAATATTGAATGGATCTTTTTATTTCACCTATCATTTCACATCCTCACAAGGCTTGGACTTCTCTTGCATCCTACTATTTTAGAATGCTAAAGTAAAGCTTCACCTTGCAATTCTAGTAAATTCTATACATACATACATACACATACATATACATATATGTAATTATATACACAAACATATATCTATATATAAATGAGCTCCTTTTAATACACACACACACACACACATATTAATGAGCAAACCATGGTAAAGAGAAGAAAAACCGGTGAAATATGTGAACTTTTTTGCCACCTTTTTAATTGATTGGATGATATAGTGGGCATAGTCTTGTCTCTCACCTAGGTGGGCACCATCCCCTATATTTAGGGCCATCATCTTCTTTGTAAGAGACAAATTTATTGATGGAGGATGTGTCCAATTCACTGGGAAACCATGTGTATTAGAAGGGAACCCCCCTAGTATGTCAATAGATTGTGGAGAAGTGTTCATGGTTTGACAAAAGGATTTCCTAGAGTGATTTCAACCCTCGCTATCATCTTTGAGGCCTTAGTATATAGGGCTTGCCTCCCATCTAGGTGAGCATTAATCCTTTATTTTTGGGATCCCCATCTTCTTTTTAAAGGCTTTTAGATGTTTTGATCTCCATTCAACAAGGGCAATAATGTGGCACGTGCAAATCTTGAGAGTGGTATGTGTCTACTTAATACACGACATACAACATATGATTCATAACTCACATGCTAGAACTATTTTTCGAGAATGACGCTCTTGTAGTGAGACAAAAAAAAACTCATAAAATTGAAGGGTTTTTGTGAAAGGTTATCCTATCCGCTCTAATCTTATTGCAAAATTAATGAGAACCTGACACAATGTCAATACGAGGGACACAGTAGACCTAGCTAGGACATGGAGGCAACAAGGTGTCAAATCTTGGAAAAGAATATCAATGCTCGCTACAATCGACTACTCTCTCTTAATTGACCTCAAAATCATCAAAGGCAAGTCTATGACCGCGAGTCCATCTCTTTCGTTTCATTGACCAAACCATACCCAAATGCAACCAAAGTCGTAGGAATAATAGACTAAGGCGGCCAATTTTATGGTCTCAAAATTACCAAACAGCATGTAGATGAAAAAATAATATTGGACTAATTTTAGTTTTAATAGGTCAAAATCAACATTTGAGACACCCTATGGCTTAGGACTCATGAGAGGTTTCCTATGCAATTGACGGTTTGTCAATTGAATATTAAATCTCAAGTTACAAAACAAAACATCTAGTAGGTAGTCACAAACCAACTTGAAAAGAAACATGAGAGACTTACATCAACTTGAAGAGTCTTCACCTGGCAACACGTAGTAATGCTCAGAATCAAAACGGGACAACATATGTGAGAGAAAGAAGTAGATAAAGTTTGCACATACACAAACTCAAAATTGTATGCTCAATGGAGTTCTCATTAATAAAATTGTCAAAATAAGTTACAAAAGTGACTTTATAATTTGGCAAAAGTTTAATGGCTCAAGACTTGAGAAAATAATTCATAGCAAAAATGATAAGACAATCTAAAAGCTTGTAGTCTCGACTATATAACAATGGCTCCTAATTACATCCATAATAATCAAAATCTATAGATTGGCAGGCTCACAAACTTAAAACGGCTAACTTCATAAATTAATGGAAAAATTTACAAAAGTTTCCACAAGATCTTTTATTTGGCAGTATCTGTTAGCTTTGAAATGAACCTTCTCCTCCCTCCTTGACCGTGTCATCCCTTGACACGATGCTCGAGGAGCAAGAAAGTGGCTCTGGCCTTCTGTCTTCTCCGTAGCTGCTCCAATGCTTGTTGTTGGTACTTCATCTGCATCTTCTTATCTTTCTTTGATACTTGAGTGATTGGGTTTTGGAATTCACACACATCACTACCACATATATGATAACAAAGTCTTTTAGTAACATCTCCATCCAAAGTGGATAGCTTGACATCTCTAGTTGGTGACACCTCTTCTATAAGAAAAGGTCCATTACCTTTCTTTTTGAAATTTGGGATATGCTGCTTTAGGGAATACACTAACACTAAATCCCCCTGTTTGAATTCTTTAGTAACAAGGTTACAATAAAAAAATTGATTTTGTTTCATTTCTATGCATAGATATGTGCAATGTGCAGTTAGCTTTCACTCATTTAACTTTTCTAAAATTTTTATCCTATATGGTGCATTTTTTTCTCAACATGTATGGTTCATTGGGCATTTGGAGTAGCCAAGGAATGGAGCGCTCACACTATCGAGCAAAAACAATCTACCTTTGAGCAGGAGGAGTAGGAAAGGGTAGAGGCTGAGAGAGCCTACCTTAAAAATTTACAAGCAAGGGTAGAGGCCGAGAAGAAGGTGGTAGAAGACGGTGCTCGAACCACCCAACAAGGTACAATTGAGAGCTTGAACCCTTCAAAGTTTCCACAATGTGCCAAAAATGTGCAGAGAAGAACAAAGACAAGTTGACGTCTGAAGAGAAGCAGGTCCAAGAGGAGAGGAGGAGAAAAAAAAAATGACCCTCCTCATTGGGCCCAACATGCTCCACCATTGCCGCCAACAACACAAAAGAAATGGAGATGGAGGCCGTGAATGATGAATTTAAGGGAGACTTGAAAATATTAGAAGAGCAACGAGCCAATCATTCTAAAGAGACCTTCTCTCAAGTTGTCAGGGAGGTAATGGAAGAGTACAGTGATTTAGTAATGAGGATACAACAAGCTGTCCTAATGGCCCTATATGATGCTTTAGAGGATATACTATTGTAATTATTTCAAGATGGTGTTTCTTGTATGGTACACACAAAGATGGTTACCTTTAAAAACACTTATGTAGTCCTTGCCATCAACTGACAAAATGAAGATTGCCTCCATAAGAATTAGATTTTCCCCTTGTAACCTTTCTTTTGAGGATTGTAATCTTTTCATATAATATCAATGACTCTATTTCTATTATTTGGTGTAATTGTACAATTAGTTGTTTAAAATTGTGAATTATTTGTGATTGTACATTCCAAGTTGTTTAATTTAAGTAATAACGATGATCATGTAGTCTGGGTGGTGGGGCATGACTATTGGGGCATGACTGTTGGGTAAAACTTTGTTGAAACGGGGCCACGAGGGGGCTAGACGGAGGGTGTGAGAGGCACACAACATGCCAGAAGGAGGACAAAAAAACCCTTGTGCACCACAGTGCACAAGGGGCCATTCTAACCAGCTCCATCGGACAATGCGGTGAGTCATGGGCCTCATGCTCCATTTGGTTCCCTCTTGGCCCTGTTTTGGCAAAATTTTACTTGACGGTTGATCATGACCATCGGATTGCATCCTTGAATTGGCGATACTTGTGGGAGCTATACTGGCCACACATTTCTTTGATCAAAGTTGTACAGACAAGATGAACAAATAAAAAAATATACAATACAAAATGAAATAAAAAGACAATATAGACCTGATCAATTTTGTTTCTATTGTTTTTGAAATTACATCATGGATTGTTTGTCTTGCTGTGAATTACATCAGTTGGTATGAGACAAATGGCGGGCCTCATGCCAAGGTTTTTAAAATCTCTTCAGGGTTTGTCACTCCTTGACCTAAGATTAGGGCACAATTGAAGTGTGTGTGTGTGTGTGTGTGTGTGTGTGTGTAGATGCGGTGCGGTGTGTGCGTGCGAGAAGGGGAGAGGAGAAAGAGAGAGTAGACCGCTATGTGGGTGGAGTCAATCTCTAAGTGACGAGCTACTCATTCTTGGTATATGTACAAGAATAAGGTGATGGTCAGTGGGCGGGCGCCCATAGCATGGGTGGTCGAGAAAGGCACAAGGACCTTTACCTCAACAATCTCCCACTTAAAGACAAATGTGTCGACAAGTGGGTCATACTAGAGAAACTACTAGTATGTACAAGAAAACAGGTGAGAGACTCTCTCTACCTATGCCCATTGACTCGCTCACTCGATCTACATGTAGCCGTATCTGCTCTAGTGATAGGCGAGCGTGCGTATCCATGCTAGAGCCTACATGTAAAGCTCACAAACAACTTTCTACAAAACTCCACTATGCATCATGTTAGTGTCAGTCACCGTACGACTGACAATCCCTACAGCAAATGCTCCCACTGTAGCTGCTAGATTGGGTCTTGACATTGATAGGTCATATATGAGACACCCGAATGCTGATGAAATCTACGCAAACCTAGTTGTACTTGCCTCCCCTATGCTATCTACAATCATTGCATCATCAAGACTACCCATCATGTATGAATATGTCAACATCGACACTGGGATGGCTATGTCGATCTCACCCATTAGGGGAACTGTGTGTCTTGGCACCAATTTATCAGCCTCTAGCATGAGCATATCAAAGGACTCCATGACTATCATCTTTGCCTGTGTCTCTAGGGATAAAACCCCCTCTACCTCTACCTGCATAGACTTTGACAAGAACTGTTGTGTCTCAATAGAGCACTGCCGCTCTACCTCTATCTCTACATTGGTAGGTCATACATGAGACACCCAAATTCTACAAATCTACGCAAACCTAGTTGTACTTGCCTCCCCTGTGCTATCTGCAATCACTACATCATCAAGACTACCCATCATGTATGGATATGTCAATGCCGACATTTGGATGGCTATGTCCGTCTCACCCATAGGGGGGACTGTGCGTCTTGGCACCGATTTATCGGCTTCTAGCATGAGCATATAAAAGAACTCCGTCTATCATCTTTGCCTGTGTCTCTAGGGAGCAAACCCGCTCTGCCTCTATCTCAACAAAGTCTACTGGCACGTCCTACTACACATCTAATTACTCTGTCATGTGAGCATGGTGGAGCTCACCCACAAAGGAGACACTTCGTGTCTCTCGCTCAAAGCATGCCAGCAGCAAAATTGAGACCATGCCATCTTGAACTTAGACCCATGCATAGGATATACCAAGCCACTGCAGGCTCCTCTGGCAATCACTAATGAACCACAATGGATCTATAAATACTTCTTTCTAAACAGTATCTGACACCGATAATTTGCTAACCATCTCATTGAGATCAAGCTTTGTCTCAGCTGAGGAACATAGCACACATGTCGTAGCATATATGATGCACCATTGGTTAATAAAACAAGAAAACATCTTCTATACTTGCAATGTCAAACGTCGAACCATCGGCCAAGTGCACACAACCAAAGCTCCCACTAGAGAAGGTGCTAAACCACCCACAATGCGGTGTGACATGGAAAACTGGATCCTCATCTAACAACCAACGGGGAGAAGTGTCACCTTTCAAAGACATGTAATCAGGAGGAATGCTAGGGGCAAACGTGACATCATTGTCACTGGCATATGAACCCACTGCTCTAACATGTGTCAAAACCTCATGTGTACCATGCATAGATCTCCACTATTGCCTCATACATCTGAAACAATGGCATCTAATGTGCCCTGTGTGACCACAATGCCAACATCGCATGTATCGGCAACTATGAGACCATCATCTCTCACGTCATCACTGTAGACTCTAAACTGTCACACATGTTTGCAACCATAATTAAATGCATCAAAATCAATTAGGCAAAATATGAAAGCATATAATTCGAGACAAACAGCTCAACTAAGCGTAAAGCGCATAACCATATATGCAAGTAGTGAGAAAACTAGCTCAAAACGCATTCCACAAGAGAAACTACTTGCAAAAAATTGCAAAATACCTATGAAACATGTGAGTAGCAAAGTCTGTAGCCACATGAGCATCTGCTATCATCACTCCTGCGAGAGTGGGTAGAAGAACATGAAATTGTGTGCAAACTGACAAATCCTATCAACGTGGGGGTCAAACTCCACCACTAAACCATCAGAGAGCAAAACTGCAGATATGCATGGAACATGGCGAGAATTTGGAAAAACTCCAATAGAGTCTCCCATGAAAACTGAGTGAAAACTCAAAAAATCTCACCAATATTGTATAAAGCATACAGACACTCATCGTCTCAGTAACAGATCCACAAATGGCATACATAAAATGCCAAAACCCTACCAAACAATCTTACTCCTCAACGAGCGGCTCTATGGACCTGTACCTCTCCAAAAACGTTGTAAACCTGTGAACCTGGTATCTGCCAGCTATACCTAGCTCAAACTGTATTCGCAAAATGCATACATAATATAGGATGACAAGACCATGCTAAAACCACTCTTTGAAACGCCCCAAGCTATCATACATGAGCACTATATGTGCTACACAAAGAACGCACAGCCTGTGAGAAAAACTGCATGGAATCTGGCACACTACCTCATTGATCAGAAAGCACGTTGATGAAAAACCAAACACAAAGCACAATCAACCATCTGCATGTGGTCGAAATCACCATTTGAGAGCCGTGCTCGTGGGAAAAACTGCTCCAAAATGGGCCGTCGCAGCCGCTATGTGCCGGTGTGTGCCGTCGAAAATGGAAACTGGAAAATTGTCAAAGCTGGAACGTTGTGGGGACTAAGTTGTAGTCGGGCCGCTCCGAATGGGGGGCTGGAGGAGAGTTGATGGTGCTCTACCTCTGTGTGTCTCCTACCAAGTCGAAGTCAAGAAGCCGAGGTACTGGGGAATGTCTAGCAGAGCAAATCTGCTCCGGAATGGGTGTGGGAGGTATGTCCTTAGTGAAGCTACACTGGAGGAGAGCCCAACTGCTCTCTCTCGCTCTTGCTATGTCGAAGCCAAGAAAAGAAGGTCGATGTTGCCTTCCGTTGCTAGACGGAACCGCTCGCCAAGGTTGTTAGCTACCGATGCAAAATGCAACCGTCGAGCCAATGCAAATCATCAATGTCAAGAAGAACGCCAAAGCCCAAAAAAAGTGCCAAATTGGTGTCAAAATCGATGCAGATCCAAAATTTGAGAGCCAATGTTGTAGCCGCCTCGAATCACCGAGGAGAAGTCGTTCGAGAGAAGCTTTCTCAACCGGGATGTCGTAGCTCTCCGATGTCAAGAGCAAAGAGACTAAAGTACTCTCTCTCTCTCTCTCTCTCTCTCTCTCTCTCTCTCTCTCTCTCTCTCTCTCTCTCTCGTGCCGATGATGTGCTGCCAAAGCTCTGCAATCGTCGAAGATGGCGCTTTCTCTCTTGCTCGCTACCGAGTGTCCGAGTGTGTGAACACACTCGTGAAAAAATATTTCAGTGCCTCTCTCTCTCGCTCTCTGTCTAAACTTGTGAGATGCCCAAAACACACAACCAAGCCTAAAATTGCCCTCAGTTTCCCTTGCCTGATTCCAAGCCCTTCAAATCTCTTTGCTTTCTATCTCGATAGCTCACACTCCTAAGAGATTTTTTTTTTGAATTTTCTCGTCTCTGTTGCTCTCTGTCAAATTCTTCTCTACTCGCCTGTATGTATGTGTGTGTGTTTAACATACACAACTCCTTTTCACCATTTATGCTCCAACTCATTTGGCACTGACACTGAGGTTGGTGCACTACCGTCGGCTGTCTATAGCTCCTCAATTACACGATGATTGCAAAATCTCGCAATTGTGTGTGTGTGTGTGTGTGTGTGTGTACACACAACCACACAATAGCTCTGCAATGCCCTGGCACTGCTGCTTGATGTACTTCCAAGCCTCTAGCACTGCTCCAATTTTCTCGATGCTCACACCTTGGTTAGCTTACTCAAGCCCTTCGACCTATTGACTACATGATTTCTCACCTCAATTTCCTTGCTTGATTTTCCTACAGAGCTCTCAAGCCTTACTCACAAGCTTTGAATCTACTCTCGATCTACTGACAGAGGGTTTCTTGCTTGGATGCTCAAGCTTTGCTTGATTCAAGCTCACAAGCTCTACATAACTCAATTTCCTGAGTATATCCCCAAGCACTCAAGCTTATAGGCTCTGTTCTTGCAAAATCTTCCTAGATTCTGTAAGCCCAAGAGAGGATGCACACAAGGGGGCTCCGATCTTGCCGATTGACTCCAATCTGTCTCGATCCCAGTCCAAATCTGCTAAAGGAGGCTTCATCAAGCTTCCACAGCAGCCAAGCTCAAGTCGAGCTCTACGCTTCCATGTCTCATTTGAAAAGCCATCATGCGCGTGCCGATCGTCGTCATGGCTCTGATATCAATTGAAGAGTGCGTGTGCGTGGATGCGGTGCGGTGTGTGCATGTGAAAGGGGGGAGAGAGAGAGAGAGAGAGGGAAAGAGTAGACCGCTGCATGGGTGGAGTCAACCTCTAAGTGAGGAGCTCCTTATTCTTGTACATATACAAGAATAAGGTGATGGTCAATGGGCGGGTGCCGATAGCGTGGGCGACCGGGCAAGGCACATAGGCCTTTACCCCAACAATAGTGAGATAGGACTAAACACAGGGTGCTTGCCTACAAAGGTATACAAGGTGGCCTACCCGATCGAATATACATTTATTTGCATTAAGAATGATGGGATCTTATATAAGGACGACACCCAATGTCTTGCAATTGAGTAGCTCCACACAACCATGCTTCGATAACTCTGTGCGAGCAACACAAAGAATAGATAAGGGCCTAGCTCCATATGCAAACTAGAAGCGTAGTTGCGCTCTCGTAAGAGAAGAGTTCCTTGGATGCTTTCATTTTTTCATTAACCTCTTTGGCTTTGTCATTTGATTCCTCCACAATGGCTATAGGGTCCTTCTTGATAGCCTTTTGCTTTGATTTTTCCTTGTCCATGCCCTTCAGCAGAAGCAAGGCAAGAACCATGTCCCAAGATATGAATTGGGTGCCTATACACTCCATGTCAAAGTTTATGTTAAGTATGGAGCTTGATTTATCCCTTGTAATTTTTTGCATTAAAAACGCACATTTGTAAGGCCCTCGTTATGAGGAGAAGCCATCGTGCGTGAAGAAAATTCACTTGCTGAAAACTAAAATTTTCACGGGCAGTCTTGAGAAAAGGCCGAAATATTCCTTTTTGTCGGAATATTATGACCGGACGGCGGCTGAAAAGTGGTCGAAAAATGGCCGATCGGTTAGCCGATGGCCGAATTCAATAGCCGGTGGCCGATTTCAAAGGCGCTCTTGTCTTCTCAAGGCGGTTACACACGATTGCCTCTCATGAGAGACGGCAACCCTTTTGGCCTATAAATGGAGGCCATTTCTACAAACATTTTGGAGTGTGAAATTGATGCAACAAGGTGGGTGTGAGGTGGTGAGAGTGAAGCAAGGCAGGAGCTCTATTAAGGGTATAATCCCTTTGTAACCTACATCTTATTTGAAGTACTAAAGCCATTGAGTGGCTGCTTTCTCGTGGATGTATCCCACATTGGGTGAACCACGTATATCGTGTGTGCTATTACTCTCTCTCTACTCTCTAATCTCTCGTGTGTGAAAAATTGTCTCTCTCCATTAAGTAAGCTACTCAAATATCTTTTTTAGCTAGATCCTATTTCCTAACAGTTTATGAGGTCATCCTTATTCTTTATCCTATAGTCTTGTTCGGCAAGCCCTTTGACAAACTTCAAAAAGCAAAAGCAAAATTTCTTATCGATGGTGTAGAGGTGTTTGAGGAAAAATATTGACAAACACACCGTTTTAGATCCCTCAAATGCAATCGGACATTTGGCCATGTGCTCCTCCATATAATCAAGAAAGCTTTGAAAGGCCTCTACATGAAAGCTGGTTATGGCTTGTGTGTCAATAGGACCCTTGATATAGTTCTTTTTCTTCTTCTAATCACGGTTTCAAAAAAAGTTTCACTCAAAATGCATTCCACCATTGCGTGGCATTTACAATCCTCCTTGACATATTCGTGGATATCCATTTTCATTGATGGCCAATAAATTCCTAACCATTTGAGCCTTTTAACAAATATATTCTTTGCAAAATGCAAGCACATTATGGTCTTGTGAGATGGCTCAAATATAAATTTTGTTCATGAGATTCGATGCTTCCATCCCGACTCTTTTTGCACAACCTCCTTGCAAGCAACTTGTACATTGCTGATTGCTTGATGATTTGAGGTTTAATTGAATAGCATGTTTTGTGTCTAACTGTGATGTGGTCATTAGAGTCATAATATTCTTAGCCCCTCTTGGTACCATTTCCACAGAGCATAGGTGAGCATCTTGTAGATCATTAATAGCTCTTTTTCTCGTTTTACTCATGGTTTTAGGAAAAATTTCATTCAAAATGTATTCCACCGCCTTGTGGCATTCACAATCGTTGACATATTTGTGGATATCCATTTTCATTGATGGCCAGTAAACTCCTAATCATTTGATCCTCTTAACAGTTTTATTCTTTGCAAAATGCGAACGCATGATGGTCTTGTGAGATGGCTCAAGTAGAAATTCTATTCTTGAGGTTCGACGCTTCCATCTTGGCTCTTTCTATACAACCTCCCTACAAGAAACTTGTACATTGCTGATTGCTCGATGATTTTAGGATAGGATGTTTTGTGTGTAACTATGTTGTGGTCATTAGAGTCACAACACTCTCAAACCCTCTTGGTACCATTTTCATAGAGAACAGGTGAGCATCTTGTTGATCATCATCTCAATCTTTTGATGCTTCTCTTGATGTAATCCTAGAAAGTTGATCAACCCTAATATATGTGTGGTACCCTTATTTACCACTACGGTAAATTCAAATTCCAACAACTTGGGTGTCACATGCAATACATTTGTTCCTTGAAGCACCCATAAATTATGTAAATCTACCTTTTACATTAAGAACCAAGTAGAACAATTCTTTTAAACAACAACCCCCCCCCCCCCCCCCCCCCCCCCCCCCCCTCTTTCTCTCTCTCTCACTCAGATTATTATAAGTTTCAACCTTTTTAAAAAAGATTTTTAACTTTCATAATCCCTCAATAGTCACTTTTTTACTTTTTGAAGGCCCTTGTGAAGACTTCACCTTGTTAAAATTTGGTTGTTGTGTTTCATTGATCTTTTTATTTGCTTGGTTTGATGATTGCTTTTTTTTAAATGATGGTTGTTGTCTTTCATTGAAAGATGTTCATTTTTTGTTGCTTCATTACATGCTCGTTGTTTGCTTCTAGGAAACATTTCTCTATTGAGATATAAAAACATATATACCTTTTAATTTTGTGCTTTGATACTTTAGTGAGTGATCGTGTGCTAAATTCCATTTTTCAATTACAAATGATGTGCAATAAAAAAAATGCGATATTACAAAAGTCTTGATGTATGAAGCCTTTTGAGACAACATGTGAACGTCTATTTATAGTTAAGAAAATGGTAGTGGGACACCTATTAAAACTATAAAATCACATGTGATTAATTTCATCAAGAGCTCTCCCCCATCCATGCTCCACTGCCAGGGACTTTTTACACAATAGAGGAATGCATTTGCTCTAATTGTAGCCCAATAGGATACACATAAGTAGCCTAGTAGGAGGTCATAGAAGTGAGGTGGCATCAATACCCCCCCAAGAAGAAGTAAGGTGGGTAGAAAGCAAGCTCTAGTGGACTAAGGGGCCACCTCCAAGTTCATTGAGGGGCCATCTTCAAGTTCAATGCCTTTAGTGGGACTCTATGGGAGCACTCTAATAAACCAAAGGGTGACTATTACACCAAAACCAACAACCCACAATGTGAAGTGATGAATATGTTCATCACCAATTTACCATCTATCATGGACAAAGCTCACATATCTTTGTTTGTAGTGCACATTGACATTGAAAATAAAAATCTCGACTAAGGAGTGGAATTGAAGATGATCTCTTTAGATAGCCGATCCCAGTGTTAGAATTTACACCTGCTATTGGTAAGTCATCAGTTCAGTCAGTGAAACTTGTTGGAATTAGGGTTGCAGAGAAACGCACACAGCTTGGAGAAGACGAAGGAAGCTCAAGGCACACAATAGAGAGTGTGTTTCTTAGTATGCAATGGAAAGATGGATAGCCCTAGAGTGATGGGTCTATATACAATGCTCGGGGGAAAAAACCTCCTAAAGAGGGGAAAAATGCCCGGTGGTCCTAGTGTGTTCACACATGTCACTACCACATGTATATGGTAACAAATCCCCCCTGGAGTGATGCGGTGAACGAGAGCTAGCACATGATTAAAGGGAAGTGCCATGCCCTGAGGACATGATCAGTCCACAAAGGGGAGTAAGCCCAAAGCTTTGCGGAAAGCTTCAAGCTTCTCACGAGGCAATGCCTTTGTGAAAAGATCTGCAAGGTTGTCCTGTGTTGGCACACTAGCCAAGTTGATCTCTCTTGCTGATAGCCTCTCCCTGACATAGTGGTAATGCACCTCAATGTGCTTTGTGTGAGCATGAAAAACTGGGTTACTCGCAACTGCCAATGCACTCTAATAGTCAGTGTAGATATGTTGGCAGTGTCCTGGCCAACACCCAAATCAACCATAAGGCGTCTGAGCCATACACACTCAACCCTAGCTGTGAAGACTGCCCTGTACTCAGCCTCACAACTCGAAGTGGCCACAGTAGGTTGCTTCTTGCTCAACCATGATATACATGAACTGCCAAAGCATGAAACAAAAACCACTTGTGGACACTCGTGTGTCAAAATAACCAGCCCAATCAAAGTCCGAAAAAGCATGTAAGTCTGGCGACAATGATCCCCCCTTGGGATAAAACAAGCCAAGATGTAAAGTGCCACTAAGGTAGCAAAAAATCCTCTTGACAGCCTGCCAATGCTTAGACCCTGGGCTATGCATAAATCTGCTGACCTGTGAGACTGCAAACTGAATATTCGGCCTCGTGTTGCATACATAAATGAGGCAGCCAATAGCAGTTTGATAAAGAGTGACATCAACAGGATCGCCAGCATCATGTAGACTCAGCTTTAACATGTTTCTATGGGAGTGGCAATAGGTTTGCAATCCTCAAGTCCAAACTTACATAGCAATGTCTCTATGTAACTTTTCTGACACAAGGCAATACCACCATCATACTGCTTAAACTGTATACCCAAGTAATGATGCAAGAGTCCCAAATCTTTCATCTTGAAAGTAGCATCCAAATCAGCCTTAAATTCAGCAATATGTCTCTCATTTGGTCCAGTGATCAGCAAATCATCGACATAAAGAACCACAATGAGAAGTACATCACCCTCACACTTTATATACAATGTGCTTTCTGTTGGACTGTTACGAAAGCCTCGTTTGACCAAATGAGTGTCAGCTTTCTCATACCAAGCATGAGGAGATTGTTTCAACCCATACAAAGCCTTCTTACATTTGCACACTTTGTCCTCTTGTCCCTTTATGACAAAATCGCGAGGCTGTGTTACATAAACTTCCTCAAATATATCACCATTCAAGAAAGCAGTAACGATGTCTGATTGATGTACATCCCAACCAAAATGAGCTGCCAATGCACATAGAAAATGCACAGTAGTCATACAACAAGTGGGAGCAAAAGTCTCTTCATAATCTATGCCTTTTTTCTGTGCATAACCCTTTGGAACAAGTCGAGCCTTATGGCGATCGATCTCACCATCCGACTTGCATTTCAACTTGTAAACGCACTTCGTACCAATGGCCTTTTTTCCAGGAGGCAAATCACATAAAGTCCATGTGTCATTTTCTATAAGTGCATCATATTCTAATTGCATGGGAGCCACCCAATTTTCTGAATTCTGTGCTTCATCAAAAGATAGAGGCTCCTCAACATCATGTAAGCTAGACACAACCAAAGCATAACAATCTGATGCATGAGATGCATGGTGAGAGCCTAAACGAGTACTACTAGACAAAGGTGCATCCAATTTACTGTCAGCAAAGTGTGCACCAGCCATTTTGGCATACCTCTAGCCTGCTCATTTTCAGCCCTTTCCTCATCAAGTACATCATGTACATCTGCATCAGTAATAGGCTGATCTGTAACATTTTCAGAAACCCCCATAGGCTATACATTTGCCTCATTAGAACTTACATTCGTATTTCCACCACTGAAAAGAGGCAACAAAGTGTCATAAATGTCCTGTAAGCTAAAATTATTGTCTCTAGTACATGACAGCAAGGGCTGAATAGAATCTTCCACAAACACTACATCTCCTGAAACCAGAATACGTTTTGTTTGCGGATGATACAACCTGTAACCTTTGCATTCAGCACTATATCCAAAAAAAAAACATTTGACAGCCTTATCATCCAATTTTCTGCGCTGTGTTTGTGGCACCAAAGCATATGCCAAACATGCAAAAACACGCATGTGCTCAATAGAAGGCTTTCTGTCATGGCATGCTTTATATGGAGTAATAGATTGCAAAGCTTTCGTAGGACACCTGTTAAGTACATAAGTGGCAGACATGATGGTCTCAAGCCAAAAAGAATGCGGCAAAGTTTGACTTTTGACCATACATCGTGCCATTTCCGTCAGTAACCTGTTTTTCCTCTCAGCAACACCATTTTGCTGAGGTGTATAAGGCAATGTACATTGGTGTTTTATCCCACGACTAGCCAGAAATGCATTAAATTCAGAGACATATACTCCCCCCCTTGATCGAAACGGAGGGTACATTTCAAGACATTTTCAGCCATAGCTAGAAATTGTTCGAAGCACATAAAAATTTCGGACTTCTCTTTAAGCGGAAATACCCATGCATGCCTAGAGTAATCATCAATGGAAGTCACGAAGTAAAGGTAATTGCCCAAGGACGGAGTTTGCATGGGCCCACAAACATCACTATGCACAAGGTGCAACCTGCATGTGGCCCGAATTGAACCATCCTTTGGAAACTTAGAACGCTGCATCTTACCCAAAATACAGCCTTCACAAACATGTTTGACAGGTGCTTCAAGAGGTGGCAAAGAAGCAACCATATCAGATTTCTGCAAACGCAGCAAACTGGCAAAATTGAGATGACCAAAATGTGCATGCCAATGTTTTGCATCTGAAATAGCCCTTGAATCTGCAACAACATTTGCAAAATTTTGTCCACACTTGTCATACAAAGTGAGCTTATACAGCCCACGGCACAAAAGGCTAGATGTAACAATTTCATCACCAAAACTGAGATCATGAACTGTACATCTGTCATCCGCAAATTTGATTACAAGTCCAAGTCTAGCAAGTGCGGATATAGACAAGAGATTCTCCTTGATCCCATGTACATAAAGTGCATCAACAAGTGTGAAGCAACTGCCATTTGCAGCAGTAAGCACAATCTTTCCAACTCCCTGAACTGGATAAGAGGCATTGTTGGCACAAGGGACTGAATTCCCATGAGGGACAGATTCAAGAGAGGTGAACAATTCACGATGTGTGTAATGTGCTTTTTAGCACCACTGTCGAAATACCACACATGTGAATCTGCAGCAATTAACAAGCATGCATCATGGACAACAGGATTGTAAGTGTACTTTGCACTAAAAGGCCATTCTGCATCAACATCAGTAACAGAGTCTCCTTTCACAGAAGACTCAACAATGGCTGCATTTGTAGCGGAACCAACATTTGCAGTGGAACCACCCTCTTTCTTCTTAGCCTCTTTGGCCTTCAACTTAGGACACGACTTGATCAAGTGATCATTAGCTTTACAATAATGGCAACGCATCTTCTTTTTGCCCTTATCACCAGAATTTCCAGACGAATTGCTGCAAGCAGAAGCATTACGAACAGAAGTTTTGCCACTCGCGGCAGAACCATAAGAAGTGGCTGCATTGCTGTTACCACCCTTTCTTTGAGAAGCAATAAAAGCCTGTTCAACTGCACGTTGTCTAGTCTTGTTTTTTTGGGAAAGTGACTCTTGCAACAACAATGTGCATAATGCATCAAACTTGACAACTTCTGGATTTCGTTGGGTCATAAGTCTCCAAGTACTAGCAAAAGTCTGGTAAGAATCCGGTAAGGCATCAAGAACAGTCTGCACAAGGGAACTGTCTGAAATGACTTCACCTGCAGAAATAAGTTGCTCATTGATATCCTTGACACCAGCAAGAAAAGTGTCCATATCATCTTCCTCATGCATAATCTTTGACTCGAGCTCTTTACGCAGCAAAGCAATTTTAGCCTCATTGCGGCTTGCAAAAAGACCTGCCAGAATATCCCAAGCCTGTTTTGCAGATTTTGCTGCACGAATGTGAGGAACAATGGTGCACTTCACAGAAAATGCAATCAATGCATGAGCCTGCACATCCTTTACATCCCAACGAGCTTGTTCTGCCGTAGGCAAAACAACTCTAATAGCAACAATCCTTGCAGCAAGACCTGCAACATCCTCAACATCGCCTACATCCTTAGAACCAAGACGTACATCAATGCCGTGCACAATGTTTCAGACGCCCTTTGACACAAGAACATGTTGCATCATATAAGCCCACATAGGGTAGTTGTCCCCATCCAACGTGTCCTCAACAGCAAACATCTTGAACACATCTGTGTTGTTGTCAGCCATGGAAAATGCTGCACCTGGTGCGAAAACTGCTTGAAAATAGGAGAACGGAGCGGGAACAACACGTGCTATATAGCACAAACCGTAGAAGATTGTAAGGCACCTGTTATGCAGAAATTGGCACTGATAAAAATTTTGCACAAAAAGACGAAATTACCTATGCAGACCTGCCTGTAGTGGAAATGGAGGCCGAATCAGAAATCTGAGCTGCGAACGCTTGCCAAACCTCACTGTCATCGGAGAAAGTGAGCAAGCATGTGCTGGAGTAGCTGGAGACTAAGCCCGAGAGGATGTAACCTGATCTGATACCAATTGTTGGAATTAGGGTTGCAGAGAAACGCACACAGCTTGGAGAAGACGAAGGAAGCTCAAGGCACACAATAGAGAGTGTGTTTTTGAGTATGCAATGGAAAGATGGATAGCCCTAGAGTGATGGGCCTATATACAATGCTCGGGGGGAAAACCCTCCTAAAGAGGGAAAAAATGCCCCGGCGGTCCTAGTGTGTTCACACACATCACTACCACATGTATATGGTAACAGAACTGGAATAGAAGATGGAAATTGAACTGAAATAGTTAAGTGGACTGAAATACTCTACTGGGACGAGAAACAGACTGAATGATTAGAAAAGTGTTTTAGATTCAGATTCAAAGTTTATGATGAACGAGTACAAGGTATGATAGACTGAAGCATAATTGACTACTGTGGTAATGTTTACAAAGTAGAATTACAAGTGAAGAGATTGTAACTTAGGAACAACTTCGGACACTAAAACCGAGAGACTAAGAGTTAGAAGTCAAAAGACAAGCAGCCCGATTACAGTGTACTAGGTCCTATTTATAGCCTCTTGAAGTTACGGTCGATAACTACCGTGGTAATTACCGACCGATCCACTGTTCGGCTTCCAGGAGACAGTTCCCGCCTGTTGAGACTGTCTTCGATCGTCTACATCCTTCACTCCTTTCTTGAATTTTGGTATGACTCCAAAATTTTGAAAAAAATCCACCGTCTGATTCTTTTGAGGTGTTGAGGGACCTCTTTGCCTGCTTGCTGGGTTGGCCGATGTTCCTCATGATAGTACTCCTTTGAAGTTGCTAACTCTCCTGGTATTGTTAGCTTTATACCATGCTTCATGCTTGTTGAGTGCTTGACTGCCTTATAATTGTAATTCCAAGGGTGTCCAGACAAAGAAATTCCAGCATCTTACTGGAAAAATCCTCCGTCTGATTCTGAGACCGGAGGCTGGAAAAATCCACCATCGGATTCTGAGATGGAACTACCCAGTATCCTTCCACTGAATTCGCTTCCTCTTGCTCTCTGATCGTGTTGGTGTTTCAAAAGTCCCAGTGCCAACATTGTCCTTATGGATAAGTCTATAAATGGCCTCCTGCTCAAGCTGATTCCGCCTTTCTGTGGTCATTTCCAATTCATAAGGCGTGAGAGGATGATAGGTTTTGGTGTCGGATCATAGAGCATGTGTTTGCCTTTTGTCAGATGAGTTCTAGCCAATTTATGGCAATGCGAAGCTATATGGATCCATCCTCCTGGAAGAGGCTGATTTGTTTTAATCCTAGCTTCAAAGAGAATCTCAGCCATCTCTCTGTACTGTGGTCCCAAGCCTGGTTTAACGGTAACATCCTTTTTAGGGATTTTAGAGGACTCCACAGTAAGTTGCAGCAGCTGGTTTGTGATCTTGGTGAGACCTCTAACCTGGATTTTTCATTGTCCCATACACAGCTTGATCCTCTGTATCTCATCTTTGAGTTCCCCAGGATCATTTAATTGAAGAGCATCATTGAGTAGTGTTTGCCAGGTTTTCCATTCTATAGTAGATTGCTCATACCAATCCTGAAGATCATATTATAATATGTGAGCCGATCTATTGGTTCTGGATGTTGAGGATACAGTGCTGGGAAAAACCTAGACAACTCACCTTCTCCAGTTGGTAAAGCATACTGGAGTACTGGGAAATTGGGTACAAACTCCAAAAAATTGTGGACAGCCTGGTTCTCCTGCTACATCAATTTTCTAGTAACTCTGACCAGCTAAAACGATCTTGGAAGAGCAGTTGCTTGTTCTTCTACTGTCATTTAAGTTGAAGGTCCCTTACTGGTGGTAGCCTGATCTTCAATAATAGCTTGTACCCGCTGATCCAGAACTCCCCTGGCAATTTGCATTTGCAGTAAAACTTCTTTCAATTGACTTCTGGCGTCTTTCATACATTTATATGTTGGCCTGTTCCCCAGCAAGATCTCTAATTTGATGGCTAGGGAATGACAGTCTACATTAGACTACCACTACCACTGTGGATTAGCTATCTTGTCATCTGAGGTTAGTACCCATTCATGTACTCTCTTTGTCAATTGAATTCTGCTAGGATGCTCAAGTAGTTGGCACACCTCCTGGTCATGGAAAGCAACTGATTTCCAATGTTGGACCATTTCTCTGGCGCCGACATATAGTCATTGAAATTGTTCAAGATCAGAAAGAAGAACATCATCCTCCAGATACATCCTAGTTGGGAGAGCTTGCTGATGTCTTAGTCTCTTGTTCAGTGTGATAAGCTGTAGTGAATGTTACTTATCACCTTCTAGAACCTCAGTCACAGCTTTACCTTTCCCCTTCTCATCCAAACTATGCTGTGACTAGTGTACTAGTGAATTCCCAGTGTTGTTGGGTTGCTGATCTCCAGCCTGTTGATTACCCAACTGCTGACCTCTATACTAGTCTCGCTGGTCTGTATTGGGCTGATTTCCCTCTGTGGCCCCTGCTCCACCAGCACCAAATCCTGAAGGTGAAGATGGAGGAGAGTCATCATCATCATGTCTTTCTGTTGGTTCATCTTCCTCCTCTGGTGCTTTATCATCATCCTCATCGAGGTTATTATGTTGTTCAATATAGTCCATGATAGCTTGATTTGCCAAAGCACTGTTGTATTCAGAAAGTTTATCCTGCAAATCACTCTGCATTGTTTCCATGAGTGCCCTCAAATTATCTATATTGAAAACAACATTTCCCTCTGGATTCAGTATCTCAGCCAAATTGTTATAGATATATCTTTCAGTTAAAGTGGATTTCAATGTAGTGTGGCTGGTCAACAATGAGTTGAAATCAACTCTCTTCATTCGCAGCATGGTTTCAAGTCTGTCAGTAGCTCTCTCAGCCTCTACATTTTCTTCTTGAAGCATCCTCATCTCAGTCTTCACCTTTGACAACTTATTCTCTAAATGTTGAATGGTCCTAGCTAATTGATTTTCAAGGACATTATGCCGCAGGGACTGTGCTCCTCTATCCTGCTCCAACTTCTCAATTTGCTACTTAGTCTCCCTCAGTCGGGCCTTTAACTTGGTCAATTCATCATTAGACACTGAGGCATCCAACATTTGGCCTATAGCATTAACAATGGTGTTCCAGGACGACTGAATAAGTACTAAACAACCATCATTCACAATTGCTGGGTCACAGGCAACTGGCTCATAAACTATAACATGAGCCATATAAGGTAGTGCAACATGATCAGATTTGTGCAGGATTAGGCGTCCTTTGAGAGGATGAGTCTGCCAGTTGTTGTAACCGGTCCTTCTTGGTTAAAGTCAGAGCCTCACTGTAAGGGATGGGAACTGTACCAAGTGGACTTGAAGGTGCTGGTCCTTTTCCCTCATCAGTCTCACCAGAGTTGCACTGATCTGTTCTGTTGTTGCCACAGATGGCTTTGGATCATTTGGCATCTTGAATGCAAAAGCAATATTTTCCGATGTTACTGACACTTTTCTACCATATACCATAGCACTTCCTTCATCAATATTGAAGGAATCAAGAACCTGTCTAATGATAGCTGTGTCAAACTCAATTCTTGTGTCTTGCAAACCACATGCAAATCCCACAGTGGGAGTAATGCCTCAGCTTGCTCAGTAAACACTTACCGCTATATTTTATAGTGAGGAATAAGTGAAAAAGAAGCTTTTGCAGCAGCAATAAGGCTTGGATTTTTCCTACATCTTTTTCGACATTTTCTTCCTACCCATACACCGTGAAGACAATGTTAAGTATGGAGCCTGATTTACCCTTGTAATTTTCTGTGGTAAAAGCGCACATTTGTAAGGCCCCCATTATGAGGAGAAGCCATCGTGCGTGAAGGAAAATCACTCACCAGAAACCAAAATTTTCATGGCCAAGAATCAGGGGCAACTTTAGGGGCCTCGGGGGCGGAGGCCCCTGAGACTTTTTTTTTTTTGCTTTGCCGGAATATTATGGTCGGGCGGCGGCCGAAAAGCGATCGGTTGGCCGGTAGTCAATGGCCTGTGGCCGGTGGTCGGAGAAGTCAATGGCCGGTGGCCGGTGGCCGAATTCAAAAGCAGATTTGTCTACACAAGGGCGGCCACACATGGGCGGAGTGGAGGGTCCGATTTGGACTTATTCACACAAGGGCGGCTACACATGGCTGCCTCTCATAAGAGAGGGCAGCCCTTTTGGCCTATAAAAGGAGGCCATTTCTACACACATTATATAGTGTGAAGTTGATGCAACAAGGTGAGTGTGAGGTGGTGAGAGTGAAGCAAGGCGGGAGCTCCATTAAGGGTATAATCTCTTTGTAAACTACTTCTTGTTTTGAAGTACTAAAGCCATTGAGTGGCTGCTTTCCCGTGGACGTAGCCCACATTGGGTGAACCACGTATATCGTGTGTACTCTCTCTCTCTCTCTCTCTCTACTCTATAATCTCGTGTATGTAAATATGTCTCTCTCCATTAAGTAATCTACTCAGTTATCTATTTAGCTACGTCTTATTTCCTAACAGATAATGAATTAGTAGAAGAAAAAGAAGAGGCCTTACTTAAATCTTCAAACCCGTATCCTAGTGTGGCTGGTAAAGATAGACAACAGTCAACAGTTTCCTCAGACGAAGAAGTTTGTGGTTGCAGCGATGAAACTTCAGAGCTTGGCGATGGCGAATGGATAGCAATAGGTAGACGACGCGTAGGAGATTTACAAGGACAAATGCGTACTCACCTTACTATTACACACGTTCTGTTGGAATTAGGGTTGCAGAGAAACACACACAGCTTGGAGAAGATGAAGGAAGCTCAAGGCACACAATAGAGAGTGTGTTACTTAGTGTGCAATGGGAAGATAGATAGCCCTAGAGTGATGGGCGTATATACAATGCACGGGGGAAAAAACCACCTAAAGAGGGGAAAAATGCCCCGTTGGTCCTAATGTGTTCACACACATCACTACCACATGTATATGATAACAAATCCCCCCTGGAGTGATGCGGTGAACGAGAGCTGGCACATGAGTAAAGGGAAGTGCCATGCCCTGAGGACATGATCAGTCCACAAAGGGGAGTAAGCCCAAAGCTTTGCAGAAAGCTTCAAGCTTCTCACGAGATAATGCCTTTGTGAAAAGATCTGCAAGGTTGTCCTGTGTTGGCACATAAACCAAGCTGATCTCTCCTACTGAGAGCCTCTCCCTGACATAGTGGTAATGCACCTCAATGTGCTTTGTGCGAGCATGAAAAACTGGGTTCCTCGCAACTGCCAATCCGCTATGACTGTCAGTGTAGATAGTGTTGGCAGTGTCCTGTCCAACACCCAAATCAGCCATAAGGCGTCTCAGCCATACACACTCAACTGTAGCTATGAAGATTGCCCTCTACTCAGCCTCACAACTTGAAGTGGCCACAGTAGGTTGCTTCTTGCTCAACCATGATATACATGAACTGCCAAGCATGAAACAAAAACCACTTGTGGACACTCGCGTGTCAAAACAACCAGCCCCATCTGAGTCCTAAAAAGCATGTAAGTCTGGTGGCAATGATCCCCCCTTGGGATAAAACAAGCCAAGATGTAAAGTGCCACTAAGGTAGCAGAAAATCCTCTTGACAGCCTGCCAATGCTTAGACCCTGGGCTATGCATAAATCTGCTGACTTGTGAGACTGCAAACTAAATATCTGGCCTCGTGTTGCATACATAAATGAGTCAGCCAACAACAGTTTGGTAAAGAGTGACATCAGCAGGATCGCCAGCATCATGTAGACTTAACTTCAAACTTGTTTCCATGGGAGTGGCAATAGGTTTGCAATCCTCAAGTCCAAACTTACATAGCAATGTCTCTATGTAACTTTTCTGACACAAGGCTATACCACCATCACACTACTTAAACTGTATACCCAAGTAATGATGCAACAGCCCCAAATCTTTCATTTTGAAAGTAGCATTCAAATCAGCCTTAAATTCAACAAATCATCCACATAAAGAACCACAATGAGAAGTACATCACCCTCACACTTTACATACAATGTGCTTTCTGTTGGACTGTTACAAAAGCCTCGTTTGACCAAATGAGTGTCAGCTTTCTCATACCAAGCATGAGGAGATTGCTTCAACCCATACAAATCCTTCTTACATTTGCACACTTTGTCCTCTTGTCCCTTTATGACAAAATCGCGAGGCTACGTTACATAAACTTCCTCAAATATATCACCATTCAAGAAAGCAGTAACGATGTCTGATTGATGTACATCCCAACCAAAATGAGCTGCCAATGCACATAGAAAATGCATAGTAGTCATACGACAAGTGGGAGCAAAAGTCTCTTCATAATCTATGCCTTTTTTCTGTGCATAACCCTTTGCCACAAGTCGAGCCTTATGGCGATCGATCTCACCATCCGGCTTGCATTTCAACTTGTAAACGCACTTCGTACCAATGGCCTTTTTGCAAGGAGGCAAATCACATAAAGTCCATGTGTCATTTTCTATAAGTGCATCATATTCTAATTGCATGGCAGCCATCCAATTTTCTGAATTTTGTGCTTCATCAAAAACAGAGGCTCCTCAACATCATGTAAGCTAGACACAGCCAAAGCATAACAATCTGATGCATGAGATGCATGGTGAGAGCCTAAACGAGTACTACTAGACAAAGGTGCATCCAATTTACTGTCAGCAAAGTGTGCACCAGCCATTTTGGCATACCTCTAGCCTGCTCATTTTCAGCCCTTTCCTCATCAAGTACATCATGTACATCTCCATCAGTAATAGGCTGATCTGTAACATTTTCAGAAACCCCCATAGGCTGTACATTTGCCTCATTAGAACTTACATTCGTATTTCCACCACTGGAAAGAGGCAACAAAGTGTCATAAATGTCCTGTGAGCTTACATTATTGTCTCTAGTACATGACAGCAAGGACTGCGCAGAATCTTCCACAAACACTACATCCCGTGAAACCAGAATACGTTTTTTTTGCGGATGATACAACCTGTAACCTTTGCTTTCAGCACTATAACCAACAAAAATACATTTGACAGCCTTATCATCCAATTTTCTGCGCTGCACTTGTGGCACCAAAGCATATGCCAAACAACCAAAAACACGCATGTGCTCAATAGAAGGCTTTCTATCATGCCATGCTTCATATGGAGTAATAGACTGCAAAGGTTTTGTAGGACACCTGTTTAGTACATAAGTGGCACACATGATGGCCTCAAGCCAAAAAGAATGCGGTAAATCTTGACTTTTCACCATACATCATGCCATTTCCGTCAGTGACCTGTTTTTCCTTCTCAGCAACACCATTTTGCTGAGGTGTATAAGGCAATGTACATTGGTGTTTTATCCCACGACTAGCCAGAAATGCATTAAATTCATGAGACATATACTCCCCCCCTCGATCGGAACGGAGGGTGCCCATAGTACATTTCGAGACATTTTCAGCCATAGCCAAAAATTGTTTGAAGCACATAAAAACTTCGCACTTCGCTTTAAGCGGAAATACCCATGCATACCTGGAGTAATCATCAATGAAAGTCACGAAGTATAGGTAATTGCCCAAGGATGGAGTTTGCATGGGCCCACAAACATAACTATGCACAAGCTGCAACTTGCTTGTGGCCCTAACTGAACCATCCTTTGGAAACTTAGAACGCTGCATTTTACCCAGAATACAGCCTTCACAAACATGTTTGATAGGTGCTTCAAGAGGCGGCAAAGAAGCAACCATATCAGATTTTTGCAAACGCAGCAAACTGGAAAAATTCAGATGACCAAAATGTACATGCCAAAGTTTTGCATCTGAAATAGCCCTTGAATCTGCAACAACATTTGCAAAATTTTGTCCACACTTGTCATACAAAGTGTGCTTATACAGCCCACGGCACAAAAGCCCAGATGCAACAATTTTATCACCAAAACTGAGATCATGAATTGTACACCTGTGATCCACAAATTTGACTACAAGTCCAAGTCTAGCAAGTGCGGATAGAGACAAGAGATTCTTCTTGATCCCAGGTACATAAAGTGCATCAACAAGTGTGAAGGAACTGCCATTAGCAGCAGTGAGCACAATCTTTCCAACTCCTTGAACTGGATAAGAGGCGTTGTTGGCACAAGTGAGTGAATTCCCATGAGGGACAGACTCGAGAGAGGTAAACAATTCACGATGTGAGGTAATGTGCTTTGTAGCACCACTGTCGAAATACCACACATGTGAATCTGCAGCAACTGACAAGCATGCATCATGGACAGCAAGATTGTAAGTGCACTTTGCGCTTAAAGCCCATTCTGCATCAACAGCAGCAACACAGTCTCCTTTCACTGAAG
This sequence comes from Adiantum capillus-veneris, assembly GCF_014529385.1. NCBI lineage: Eukaryota > Viridiplantae > Streptophyta > Polypodiopsida > Polypodiales > Pteridaceae > Adiantum > Adiantum capillus-veneris. The sequence continues at coordinate 61,157,546 of NC_140935.1, forward strand.
ACTCAACAATGGCTACATTTGTAGCGGAACCAGCATTTGTAGTGGAACGACCCTCTTTCTTCTTAGACTCTTTGGCCTTCAACTTAGGACACGACTTGATCAAGTAATCATTGGCTTTATAATAATGGCAACGCATCTTCTGTTTGCCCTTATCACCAGAATTTCCAAACGAATTGCTGCCAGCAGAAGCATTAGAAACAGAATTTTTGCCACTCGCAGCAGAACCATAAGAAGTGGCCGCATTGCTATTACCACCCTTTCTTTGAGAAGCAATAAAAGCTTGTTCAACTGCACGTTGTCTAGTCCTATTTTTTTTGGAAAGTGACCTTGCAACAGCAATGTGCATAATGCATCAAACTTGACAACTTCTAGATTTCCTTGGTTCATAAGTCTCCAAGTACTAGCAAAAGTCTGGTAAGAATTTGGTAAGGCATCAAGAAGAGTCTGCACAAGCGAACTGTCTGAAATGACTTCACCTGCAGAAATAAGTTGCTCATTGATATCCTTGACACTAGCAAGGAAAGTGTCCATATCATCTTCCTCATGCATAATCTTTGACTCCAGCTCTTTACACAGCAAAGCAATTTTAGCCTCATTGCGGCTTGCATAAAGACCTGCTAGAATATCCCAAGCCTGTTTTGCAGATTTTGCTGAATGGATGAGAGGAACAATGGTGCGCTTCACAGACAACACAATCAATGCATGAACATGCGCATCCTTAACATCCCAATCCGAGCTTGTTCTGCCATAGTCAAAACAACTCTAACAGCTGCAATCCTTGCAGCAAGACGTGAAACATCCTCAACATCGCCTACATCCTCAGAACCAGGACGTACATCAATGCCCTGCACAATGTTCCAGGCACCCTTTGACAGAAGAACATGTTGCATCATAGAAGCCCACATAGGGTAATGTCCCCATCCAACCTGTCCTTAGCAACAAACATCTTGAACACATCTATGTTGTTGTTGTCAGCCATGGTAAATGCTGCACCTGATGTGAAAACTGCCCGAAAATAGGAGAAACGGAGCGGGAACAACCTGTGCTATATAGCACAAACCATAGAAGACTAGAAGGCACCTATTATGCAGACAACGGCACTGACAGAAATTCTGCACAAAATGACAAAATAGCCTGTGCAGTACTGCCTATAGTGGAAACGGAGGCCGAAATGAGCCCAAATCAAAATTCTGAGCACGCTTGCCAAATCTCACTGAAATCGGGGAAAGTGAGCAGGCGTGTGCTAGAGCAACTGGCGACTAAGCCCAGGAGGACATGACGTGCTCTGATACCAATTGTTGGAATTAGGGTTGCAGAGAAACACACACATCTTGGAGAAGACGAAGGAAGCTCAAGGCACACAATAGAGAGTGTGTTACTTAGTGTGCAATGGAAAGATAGATAGCCCTAGAGTGATGGGCGTATATACAATGCACGGGGGAAAAAACCTCCGTAAGAGGGAAAAAATGCCCCGGTGGTCCTAATGTGTTCACACACATCACTACCACATGTATATGGTAACATGTTCGCGCCATAAAAGCTCCACTGGTTACCGTTCCTAGAGTCCTGTGCACCACAAATGATGTGGCACACATGCATTGGCTAATACTCTCCATCGTCTTTGAAATGATTACCACTGATCGTCCGACTGATCCTTTTTCCCATAAAAATTGATATTGGTTTTGACACTTTACTGACTCTGGTACTGACATGATTTTGTCATATTAAGACTTTTTTGACCTTTTGACTTGCTCTGGAACTGGCTGTACATGAAAAAGGGTTAAAATAGCTGATTCTGGAATTTCTTGGTCTTCAGTTCCCAGACTACCAGTGCCCTTATCCCTGGAAGTCTCTCTGTCTTTTGAATAATAGAGCTTGATTTTGGCCCCATTATATACCCCTGGCAATAGTAATCCAGATAAATCTTTCAATCTTACTGTGCCAGTGGAGAACACCGAGTCAACTTCATATGGACCTGCCCAAGCTATCTTTAAGTTCGATTTCTTAGTCCCTAGTTTTGATTGATACAGTAGAACCAAATATCCTTTCTGAAACTCCCTGACTTTGATTCATCTGCCATGCTAGTGTTTCTTTCTTTGCTGAACAATTTCCTATTCCAGCATAGCCCGCTGCCTTAACTCATCCAGCTGTGTTAACTCCTCCAGTATCTGTTTCAGATTGTGATTATAATCCAACCTATACTTGACTGCCATCCTGAGACTGGGTATGACAAATTCCATAGGCACAATAGGTTCAGTGCCATACACCATTCTAAATGGTGTCAATCCTGTAGTGACCTTATAAGCTCCTCAATAAGCCCAGAGAGCAGTTTGAAGTTTTAAATCCTACTGATGTGGCTCTTTCTGCACAATTTTAGTGAGAATAGTCCTGACAGTCTTGTTGCTTCTTTCGGCTTGCCCATTGCATTTAGGATAATATGGTGTTGATTTTTGATGCTTGACTGAAAGCATATCGATAAGAATGTCCATAGTGTCATTTATAAAGTGTGTACCCTGATCGGACACAATCTCCACAGCGTATCCGTATCGACAAACAATATTTTCAAAGAGAAACACATTGGTGGATTTTGTTGTGTTGTTGGGAAGAGCCTTAGCTTCTACCCATTTGGTCACATAACAAGTGGCCATCAAGATGTACCTATTTATTCGTGGAGTAATTCTCTTGAAGGGACCCATAAAATCTAGACCCCATTTCATAAAAACACCCAATGGCTGAACCGGTGTTAGAGGAGTCATATCTGCTGTCGTGGGTCTGCCCATTCTTTGGCATATATCACAAGTTTTACAAAAGCTCTTGACATCAGATATTAAAGTGTGCCACCACAATCCAGTCTGCAGAATGTTTTGGGAAGTGATATCAGTAGAAAAATGTCCCCTAGAATCCCCATTATGTGCCTCTGAGATAACTTGCATTCATCCCTCCATAGGCACATATCTGCGAAGAACCCCATCGACTCCTAATCTGTAAAGTGAGCCACCAATGATGGTGAAATTCAAACTCTTACTAATCAAAGCCTTCTTTTGATTCTGAGTTCAGTTGTCTGGGAATCCTCCCATTGAAAGAAACTAATATACCTCATACAATTCTGGATCAGTTGATTCCGTAGATGTTAACTGAAATAGTTTTGCATCCACTGGCTCGTCTCTTAAAGATACCTTAGAGTAGCTATCTGTACTCTGAGACAGGAAATCAGCACCACAATGGTTTTTGCCGGGCTTATGGAAAATACGAAATTCAAATTCCATCAGGAACATCATCCATCATACAGTCTGTCTTGAATAAAACTTTATTAATAAAAAATAATAAGGCCTGATGATCCACATAAAAATGAAATAGCTTGCCCAGCAAATAATGTCTGAATTTAGTAGCACTGAAAACCATCCCTAAGGCTTCTCTTTCAGTAGTTGTATACCCTTGTTCAGCCTGATTTAACTTGCGACTGGCAAAGTATATTGGATAATCAGTTCTGCCTTCTGGCTGAGCCAGTATTGCTCCCATCGCCAGTCCAGAAGCATCAACATATACATGAAAGATGACATCCCAATTTGGTTGTTGAAGAACTGGCTTACTGATAATGGCATTCTTTAAATTCTGAAAACTCTCCTCACATTTAGCAGTCCAACTGAACTTGATGGTCTTCTTTGTAAGCTCATATAAAAGTAATGCCTGGGATGCAAACTTGTGCACAAATTGTTTGTAAAAATTGATATATCCCAAGAAAGAGATTAACTATGACGGATTGCGAGGCGCCTTGGCATGTTGGACACACTGGATCTTGTCATTGGCCATTTCTATACCATTCCTGGACACTACATGTCCCACTAGCTGTCCTTTCTAGACTAAGAGAACATATTTGAATGCGTTCAAACAAATCCGATTTTCCTGACAGTGCTGGAAAACCATTTCTAGAAAAAGTAAATGCTTTTCCTTTGTTGAATATACATTGAAGTCATCCATAAATATAGCAAGGAATCTGTGAAGAAATTCACTGAATATTTCCATCATACATCATTGAAAAGTGGCTGGTGCATTGCAAAGGCCGAATGGCATCACCAAATACATAGATCCCACTCAGTAATAAAAGTGGTTTTACCCCGGTCCTTAGGATCAATCTGTAATTGATTATAGCCACTATAACCATCCATAAAACTATGCATCTCATATCTTGCAATTTCATCAAGCAACATATCCGTGAAGTGTAATGGAAAGGGATCAATTGTTTGAGCATTCAGCTTCCTGTAATCCACACACACTCTCAGCTTTTCATTCTTTTTGGGTACCACCACAATAGGGAACAATCAGTCACTAGTGGCTACTTCAATACTGAACCCAACCTTTAGAAGGTTATCAATTTCTTCCTTGACCTTCTTAGCATAATTTGGATTCATTCGGTATCGTTGTAGCCATACTGGTCTGGCATCTAGTTTCAATGGTATTCGATGTTGACATACCTCTGGATCTACTCCTTTAAGATTAGTATGTTCCCATGCAAATATGTCCTTGTACTGGTGGAACATATGTCGGGCCTTCTCCTTCATCTTAGGATTCACATGTTTGTTATCCTTGATCAATCTAGGATTTTCCTCTGATCCTAAATTCCATTCCTCTATTTCTTGATCATATGGAAGTAACCAGTTAGGCCCTCCGCCCTTTCTCTTGGTTGACTCCTCAGTGTAATCCCAAGATGGACCCCTGAGCTCTGAACTGCTATTCTAATTTTCAATAACTTCCTCAGAGTGTGTTTGTTCAAAACCCACTGGTGCACTAGAATAAACTGGTTCTTCTGGCCTTCCAGTCAGCTGAACTGGCCGTTCTCCAAAGTTCTACTCAGTGAACTAGTCTGGAAATTGCTTCTTTTGCTTTTCAGCCTGATCTTTGTCCAGTAACACTTTGTTGAGATCTATCTCAGTTATGGAAAAATATTTAGTACTGCCAGCATTCTCTTAATTTTCTTCACCTTATACTTTTGGCAAAGCTCTTCGGGTCGTAGCTCCTATCTCCAGCTCCTAGTGTTGTTTGTCTGAATCTGAATTCTGCTACTGGCACCTTGTATTGTCAAAGTCTGATTAGCATAGTCATGAACAACCTATGTCGTCCGTAGCCATGGGTGCCCCAATAGCATCCCATATGCGCCTTGCACATCTAATACTAGAAAGCTAGTTTTGAACTTTTCTTTGCCCACTCTTATCTGCATGCTCTCTATCATATCAATTGCCTGCACTACTCAATGATCCGCCATTTGAACTTTGAAAGGTGCAGGTTTCAAATTTGTAATTCCCATCCTTTGCTGAAGATGTGCCCCCAAGATGTTTACTCCTGGTCCTCCATCCAGTATGACACCAGATAGTGGCTCCCACTACTTCCTGATTTTATAATCTACCAAGATCATCAGCACTTCATCATCTCTGACAGCAACCAAGTCAAACGTTCTCGTTTTCGCCTCAGCCTTCCTCCACTGTCTGATAAAATTCACTGCTTCAGGCAAAGTTTTTCTAATGTCCTCTAACTCCACCGTGAGTTTCTGAATTCTGTCACAAATATTGACATGAATTTCCTCCCTCTTATGATCAGAGTTGTTATTAGAACTTGAAGAATTTGTAGTATCTTCACAATACCATTCCTTTGTTCTAGTGTTTTCACCCCCCTTATTAGTTCCTAACTCTTCCTTCAGTCCCTGAACTGTAGCCAACATGGTCTCAGGCGTTCTAGACCTTGACTGATCTGGTGTGCTTTCTCAGAAGACTGGGTTGGTATCTTCTGAATGACCCGAGCATTAGAACTTTATGGTTGTTATGGCAATTTCTTGGCTAAATCCTCCTTGATTTTTTCGGCCAATTCTCTTTGCTCCTGCCATGCATCAACCACCTTTTCTTTACCCTTGGCTTTCCACACCTCTCTCTGTTGAACCCATTTGCTACTTTCAGGAGTGACTGGTTCTGCTGGGTTATCTGGGATTTCCTCAATAACCACCCCTTTGCTGCGTGTGACTACTCGTACAGGAACTAGTTCTGGGGCCTTCGCCTCAGTAGCCGCAGTAACCATTAGGAAAAATTTGGATTCACAAAGGGGCTTTATAAGGACTTTGACTTCCTCTCTCATGTTTAAAACGGGCGTGCGGTAAAACTTTTGCAAATCAACTCTAAACTTAGCGGAGATTTGACAATTAGAATCTACTCTTCAAGCTCTTTTTATTGATATATAGCACGCCACGAGATTCCTCATATTTTGAAAGATTCTATTTTTGATTATTTTGTGATGTGACAACTCCGTCTAGAATCTAGAGAATCAAAAATAGAATCTCTCAAAATATGAGGAATCTCATGGCATGCTATATATCAATAGAAAGAGCTTGAAGAGTAGATTCTAACTGCCAAATCTCTGTCAAGTTTAGAGTTGATTTTTTTGCCTCCTTTAATGTTTGAGGAAAGTATTCCTCCCAGTCATCTTCATCAATATTTCCAACTCAGCATATTGTTCAAAGGCTTGGATATGAACATCCATGCATCTTTCTTTCCACATTTGAATACTGGAAAAGAAATTTTCAATGAAAAGGTGTAATCATGTCGATCAGCATCGTTTCTGCCTCTTCTCATCTTAGGAACCTAACTCTTCTTGAAGATTTCTTGTAATGGTATGTGTTTGCATCCAGTCAATTTCTTCCTCGGTCTCAGTTTCTATCTCCTCCCTGGCTTTTCTACTAGAACTATGGCAACTACCTTTACTGCCTTTGGCTCCTTTATCCCCATGTGTGGTCCGAGAACTCCTGGCTTTGCATTCCTCCCTCTCAGCCCTTCTTCTTCTGGACTAATTGGAGTGCTGAGAGTCCTTAGCCTCATTAGCCTGACTGTGCTCCTCTTGAGCCTCAGTTTCAGTCACCGGTTCATGCTTAAGATCAGAATCTCTGTCTGACTCCTCAAGGAGAAGGTCAATGCGGTAGGATAGTTTACGACTACAACTGGTTTTGAATGCCATAACTTCTGCTGAAAATTCAAACTAGGAGAACAGTTCTGGTCAACGAGCAAATAGCTCTAGCCAGCGTGATTGCCAAAATGGAATTGGAGCTGATCTCTTTAGATAGTTGATTCTAGTGTTAGAATTTACAGCTACTGGTAAGTCATCAGTTCAGTCAGTGAAATTGGAATAGAAGATGGAAACTGAACTGGAATAGTTAACTGTACTGAAATACTCTACTGGGATGAGAAACAGACTGAATGACTGGAAAAGTGTTTCAAATTCAGATTTAGAGTTTATGAAGAACGAGTGCAAGGTATGACAAACTGAAGCATAATTGACTACTGTGGTAATGTTTACAGAGTAGAATAACAAGTGAAGAGATTGTAACTCAGGAACAACTTCGGAGACTAGAACCAAGAGACTAAGAGTAAGAAGTCAAAAGACAAGCAGCTCGATTACAGTGTAATGGGTCCTATTTATAGCCTCTTGAAGTTACTATGGTAACTGTCGTGGTAATTACTGACCGATCCACTATTCGGCTTCCAGGAGACAATTCCCGCTTGTTGAGACTGTCTTCGCCATCTACAAGGAGATGTTGGGGATTTAGTTATAAATCCTCATCAATACCCTAGATTTTTGTATAAATCTTGGCTGTCTAAGTATAAGCCCTACTAACTTATGCTACTGTTTGTCTGTCCTACTCACACATCCTCGCTATATTTTTATAATCTTCCAAACAAACAATAGCATTAGTTAATAAGGCTTATAATCTTTTTAATGTTGCCACTGATGTGGCAACATCAAAAGGCTTGCAACAATGAAGATAGTGGTGAAGATGGCCGACCAGCATGAATGAGGACTTGCATCCATGTGCAAGAGAGACAGAGACAGAGAGATGGCCACACCTCTAGGCACATGTATAGAGAGAGAGAGAGAGAGAGAGAGAGAGAGAGAAGGTGGAGGCTCTTTCCCCCTCACAAGCCCAGGGATGCAGTCTCATCTGGGTCAAGCGTTTGGAAAGCATTGCGACCTGCCTTGCCCCCTCTTCCACGAGCTCTAGAAGCTGTATTTAAAAATCAGATTCTATTTCTAAAACAAGTGATAAATCACGAGGCCTATTACTGGAGGTTAAAATGTGTGCCTTATAATCTAGCATAGTTCATTCGGACAAGAGATAGTTTCTCTTAGGATATTTAAGGATGTACATTCTTTTCACTATTAGAAAGTCTCACAAATACTCGAGAATCATGAGGAACGAAATACAAGATGCACTTTAGGAACAAAACATTTCACTAACAATCAACAAAAAAGTGAACATCTTATAATAACTATCTTTGATAGGTTGTACATGTCAAATACTTAAATATTTTAATCTTGAACTGAGCGAAAACATTTTTTTTGTCCCCAAAAGTCTCCCTAATATCAGGAGGTCATGTTCAACACAAGAACAATCATTAATATTGAAACAAAAGAGCAAGATGAATACACACTATACGTAATTATTGTTGCAATTCTTCCAAAAAAATGTCCCATAAAACCCTCCTACACTAAGATAGCACCTACAACGCTCACCTCTTCCTGGGTCAAATGTGATAATATGCTACTCTCTTTTTGGCTTTCTAAAAAGAAACCTTCATTGGAGAATTTCATTGTTTTCAGTGCCATGATGGAGACTTACCTTTCATTTTACATCCTACATGTTGACGAGCGCAAAGCGCGACACGGACCTCGACGGCCTCGAAAACGTCAGGAGCCGATGCACGTCACAAGCCGACCACGGTGAAGCGAACAAGGAGGACACCACCTAGCTTTGAACGGCTAAGACACAGACAACGATGATTGAAAATGTTGCAGACTCTACACACACACACACACACACACACACACAGAGAGAGAATAAGACAGGTGATGAAAACCTTCGGGGTGTGAGGAAAAACTATATTCTTGCAATATTTAAAGCAACCTTATTTCCGACGAGGTGGCAATCATGGTGATAGAGAGATAGAGGGAGAGATAGTGAGCTTACTAGTGCGTTCTCTAGAGATGACTCACAGACACGGAGACCTTGCTAACATGAGTGTGTGTGTGTCGACCATTGGAGTCGAGATGTAGACATAGCTTCTTTGCATAGTTCCAAAGAAAGTCGCTACACCAAGTCCCCTCTCTCGTGATGCAAATGTTGCCAATCCCTCCCACCAAAATACTACCAAGTGCCGACCTCTGATGAAATTGCACACCCCCCTGATAGTGACCTCTCAGTGACTTTTTACAGTTGTTGGCTGCTTTAGATTAGGGTAATCTGATTAAATTAGGGGTTCTAATCAGGGGAGACAAAGCAAGGCGATGGGTCCTGGATGATTGACCCTTGCTTTGTCTTGGGAAATATAAGAAGGAAAACTCCTAGGTGGGCCTTTGTGGCCATCACCTAGAGAGAGGTGATAATTTACAAATTTGGTTTAAAACTAGGAAAAATTATGACAACCTACGGATTTTACTAAAGAGGGCGTCGTCGATGCGATGCCGGTGAACGGCGGCATAGCTGGTGCGTCGGTGTAGTGTATTCGTCATTTTCGGGGTCGGTCGGGGCATGCCTTCGGTGTCTTTGCTTGTTTCGGTGTCGGCGGCACGCGGCTTGGTCGTCTTCTTTTCTTTGTTGATGACCTCGATGTCCTTCGTGTTTTTTTTTTTAACTTCTTTGATGGGTGCGTATGGCGGGCGCGTGTATGTGTATATTTATGTTCGTGCGTGTAAATGTGTGTGCTATATATGTGAGTGCGCGTAGGCATGTGTGCTTGTGGATGTATGTAATTGTGTGTGCAAGAGTGTTTTTTATGAAAAGCATTGTGAGTGTGTGTGCATATGGTTCGGGGTTGTGTGTGGGTGTGTAAGTGAGAGAGTGCGTGCGTTGGAACGAGGGAGTATAAGCTATTTATATATATATATATATATATATATATATATATATATATATATATTTATTTATTTATTTATTCGATTGCTTGCTACAGAGAACGAGAGGACGAGAATGGGAGAGAGAGAGAGAGAGGGACCTCGGGTGCTGTATGGGGGAAGGAAGGGTGTGTGGGTATGTGTGTAGGTGTGTGTGTAGAGAGAGTGTGTGTGTGTGTTTAAGAGAGAGAGAGAAAACGGTTCATGGCTGTGCCTGCACAGGCGGCGAGCGCCCGAGGGAGAGAGCGAGATGGTAGCGAGAGTGTGAGGGGGAGTGTGTGAGGGTGTGTGTGTGTGTGTAAGAGAAAGGGAGAGAGAGTTTCTTGCAGCTGTGCCTTCGGGCTTGAACTGGGGGAGAGAGAGAGAGAGAGAGAGAGAGAGAGAGAGAGAGAGAGAGAGAGAGAGAGAGAGAGAGAGAGAGAGAGAGAGAGAGACGGGCCAGCTTATTGCCGACAGAGAGCGAGGGAAGGGGGGTAAGGTCAACGGGATGGGGAGGGGGTGAGGACGAGCAGCGGGCCAGGGAGAGATTGAAGGGGTGAGGGGTGTGTGGGTGAGAGTGTAAGGGTGTGTGTGTGTGGTTGTAGAGGGAGAGAGAGTTTCTTGCACCCACATGGGTTGTGGTCTCCACAGAGAGTGAGGGAGAGAGAGGGAGTTGTAGATGGCCGAGAGGGGAGACAGGGGAAGAGGGAGGAAGGAGGTGTGTAGGGAAAACGAGAGAGAGAGAGAGAGAGAGAGAGAGAGAGAGAGAGAGAGAGAGTGAGTGAGATATTCTATTCCATGCCCGCAGGGCCACTTATAGAGAGAGAGAGAGAGAGAGAGAGAGTGAGCTGATTGATGGAGGGAGAGATGGTGTGAGAGAGAGATAATGAAGAAGAGGAGAGAGAGAAAGAGAGAGAGGAAGAGAGAGAGTGACGACGGCCTGCCCATGGGAAGAAAACAAGAGGGAGAGAGAGGGAGGGGAGAGTGAAGTCAAGGGGGTGTGGACGAGAGGGAAGAGGGAGGGGTGAGGTATGGCGGCCCGCCAATGGAAGAAAGACAGGCGAGGAGGTAAGAGAGAGAGGATTAAAAAAAATGCGAAAGTGTGTGTATCAATAATGCAAGAGAGAGAGAGAGAGAGAGAACTCTTGTCCATGCATGGTGGCCCGCCGGTGGAATATAGACAGTGGCAGTGTGTTTTTTTTAATGCGCCCACTGGGCCAGGCGATGTAGAGGCAGGGTAAGTGAGAGAGAGAGAGAGAGTTGGCGGAGCCGAGCAGGAGAGAGAGAGGGCTCTGTCTTCTGGCGATAATGGAGAGAGGTATGGCCAAATTGGTGGCGGCCCGCCGGTGGTTAAGCATAGAGGGGTGATGAATGTTAAAAAAAAAACTATTTTTTATCGTTTCTTTTCCTTGGTAATGTGCTCTCCCCTTCTTGGGGTTGGTTCTTGTGGTCGCGGTTTTGAAAACCGGCCGTCATTAGCCCTCTCGTCTGGCTAGAGGCATTCATGCTTCTAGCCCTACCTATGATTCTTTAGTCGGGGAGTTGGAGGGTTCTCCCTCTTCTGGAATATCTAGCATGACGTCTGGATCAAACCTTAGGAAATACCTCTTTAGCCTCCATCCATTGACTCTAGTCTTGTGAATTCTCCCATCTGCTTCCATCAACTTATAACTACCTTTGTCATAGCGCCTTTCGACAATGAATGGTCCTTCCCATCTGGGTTGAAATTTCTTGTCCTTCCTAGTGTCAAATCTGTTGTCGTATCTCAATACTAACATGCCTTTTTCCAGGCCCTTTTCCTTAAGCCCTTGATTGAAGGTGAGCCGGCGTCGCTCTGCCTGCACTGCATAGTGATTGATCGCATCTTCCCTATCTAGTTGGAGCCTTTCCAGATCCAGGATGTGGTTGCGGAGATTGACAATTGGGCGCTGCAATTGGCTAGCCATGACTTGTAAGCTGGCTATCTGTACCTCAATGGGTAGAATTGCCTCCTTTCCATAAACTAGATGGAAAGGGATGAAACCTAATGATGTTCAAAATGTCGTTCGGTAGGCCCATAGAGCGGCCATGAGATGTTTATCCCAGTCACCTGTGTGGTTATTCACCTGCTTTGTGATGATTTTGAAGATCATGTCGTTTACCTTTTCCACTAGGCCATTGCATTGTGGATAGTATGGTGTGGAATGTCAACGTGTAATGCCTAACTTTTTCATCAATTCTCCCACCAAATCGCCTCTGAAACCTGGTCCCCTATCAGATTTTATCTCAAGAGGAGTGCCAAAACGGCAATAGATGTGCTCAAATATGATCTTTGCTACCTCTTGGGCTGTAATGCGGGTGGTGGCTTCTGCTTCCGCCCATCGGGTCATGTAGTCTACATCAACTAAAATGTATAGTTTACCTGATTGGGCCCTTAGTAGAGAATCGATTGCATCTATTCCCCATTTTTCAAACGGACCATATGAGATGATAGGAGTCTATGGCTCATAGGTTAGTGTGCGATCGCTGGCTACTTGACAAGCCTTGCATGTTTTACACCAATGATGCACATCCCTGTTCAGACTAGTCCAAGAGAATCCTGCCTGTAGAATCTTCCTATTGGTGATATCTAAAGCAAAATGACCGCCGCAGACACCATCATGGAAACTTGAGATTACCTCCGTGATCTCACTGGAGGTTGGTACTCGCCTGAGAATCTGATCCTTGCCTTTACAATACAAGTGGTTGTTTACAAGGAGGTATCTTGTAGCCTTCCTTACCAGCCACTGTTTCTGGCCCTTAGTGTACCCTTCAGGAAATTCTCATGTGTCTAAGAAGCTGATGATATCAGGCATAGCATCACTACCTTGAAAGAGGGGTAGTTTTAGTTTGATTGCTCCTATGGGAACGTCTTGTATTCTTTCCTTGGCTAGAGCATCTGCCTCCTGATTTTCCGTCCTGGGACATGAAATAATTGCACTGCTTCAAACTTTCTTAAAAGATCCTTAACTTGGCGTAGTTGACCTAGTAAAACCTAATTTTTGCAAACCCAAGTGCCGTTTATCTGCTTTATCAAAAGCAGAGCATCGCCAAACACATTTAGGCATTGAATCCCTTGCAAAATACATTGTTCTAACACAAGAATTAAAGCTGCATACTCTTCTTCATTGTTGGAATGGGAGTGTAACAGCTGCCCGATGGAGAATACCCTCTCCTGTTGCTCATTGAAAATGATGATGCCAGCTGCAGACTGGTCCACTGTTCTCTTGTATGCTCCGTCAAAGAAAAGAGAGTGAGCTCTTTCTAGCTTAGATCTTTCTACCATTGGTGTCTCTTCTTTTGCTTCCGTGTTGACCTTCAGCTTCTTCTCATAGTGACGATGAGTAAGAATACCTGCTAGACTACCCCTGGTGGAGTTTTCTACTTGCATGGTGTAGTCAATCTCTTGTAATCTAACCAACCATTTAGAGATCCTAGATGAGACATCCATGTGTCACATTACAAACGGAAAAACCTCCTCCATTGTCAGAATTACAAAGGGTCTAGGCAGTAGATAAAAGCGGAACTTTGTAGTAGCAAACATTAATGCGAGCACCATGTGCTCTACTGATGGGGTCATGAAACGACTAGAGAAGTAGATAGGACGCATGAAAGAAGTTTGGGGGTCCTTTTGCATTAGTACGGCTCCAAGTGTATCACTTCCTACACTAGGGTTCACATAAAATGGCTCATCCCATCTGGGGGGTGAAATGGTGGGAAGCGTGGCTAGGATTTGCTTCACCTCGGTAAATTGCTGCGCATTTTCTTCACTCCATGAGAAGACATCTCTCTGGGTGACTTGTTGTAGAGGGAGAACCACTTGAGATAGCAAGTGAAAAAACCCGCTTAAGTATCTTACCTTCTGAAGGAAAGAGACCAACTGCTTAGCTGTGGTGGGTGATGACAAAGATACCAAAGCTTGAATCTTGCTAGGGTCAGCCTCAATCCCTTTTGCTGAAATTACATTGCCAAGGAGAGTGACTTTGCTTTCACCAATGTGACACTTATCCACGTTGAGCTGGTCACCCAAGTTTTGCAACCTGGTCAGGCTATCATAGACTTTGCTCAAATGGAGGGAGCGTGAACTATAGATGCAAAAATCATCTATGAAGACCCGTATTGACGTTCCAAAGTATGGTTGGAAGACAAAAGTCACATAGCGCTGGAATGTGGCCGGAGCGTTGGTGAGGCCAAAAGGCATCATTTTGTAAGCAAAGCATCCCCATGGTGTTATGAAAGTTGTATTTTTCAGGTCTTCTTCTGCAATACTAATTTGAAAGTATCCTGAGTAGTCATCACATATTGTGTAGCGCTCATGACCTGCCACTTCATTGAGAATTTCATCTTGGAATGGGAGGGGAAAGTGATCCCTCTTTGTGGCTGCATTGAGAGGTTTATAGTCCACACAGACTCTCCACTTGCCATTCTTCTTTGGTGTGACTACTACTAGAGAGACCCATTCTGAGTCTTCGACGGGGTAAATGAAACCTGCGTGTAGAAAATTCTTCACCTCTTTGAGCAATGCCTTTTGTTGGATTACCCCAAGTCTTCTGAGCTTTTGCACTACGGGCTTACTTCCTTCCTTGAGTCTTATGCGGTGTTGTTCTTCCTGGATTCCTGTGATCTTATCATAACCATCAATGAACAATGTGGTGAAGTTACCTAGCATGGAGACATATTCCTTCCTCTCTTCACCGATTAACTCATTGAAGAGCATCCGATGTAACTTACTTGTATCCTCTAAGGATTGCGTACTTGATGGTCCCTCTTGGTTTGTTGATGGTGCTTCAGATTGTGTCAATCTTTTTTGGTCTTTAAGGATGAATCCCATCACTTCGATGCTACTGTCACTTTCTTCAATTGTTGTTGTCTCTTCTCCTGAGGTGGACGAATAGTCACTGGTGAACTCATCTTCTGAAGCCTCCAAGATCATGTTGCGCTGCTTCCCAGTCCTCATGTCGTAGAATATGGACTTCCCTTTAGCATCCTTCATCTGAATCATTCCGGTACTCCAGTTTTGCTTAGCTTCCATAGCCATGAGCCAGGGTCTTCCAAGAATGATAGGGTAGCCCTCCCCTTTGTGTGGCATGACAAAAATGTCTACCTCCAGTTCTGTATTGAATGCCTTTACTTTGATCGCATTCACAATGCCTGCGCATTTCACTCTTATGTTATTTGCCATTTTGGCTCGGTAGGGTGCCGGCCTACTCACCTCTAGGCCTAGATGGTGCATCATTTTTTCACTCATGATGCATATGTGTGCGCCACCATCTATGTAGACATTTGAGATACGTTGCCCCTTGATGTGGGCATCCATAGTTGGTAGGATGTTGTCAAGGTCCCTCCCAGAAATAGCCCCAGCTATCCTTGGTCTTGATCTTCTTGTACTTACCATCTTCGTCCATTGCCTCCTCATCCTTGGTGCAAGATGGAGTAATTGGGGCCAAGTTATCTTTGGACCCTGCATCAACACATCCTGAACTAAGTCATATGGTTTAGCATACTCACCTAGTGAAAAATCCACGATGTCGATCTTCCGTCGAGGCTTAGATGCCTGCTTGCTAGACTCGCCTTTTCATTTCATTTTCTCTTCTTTTTGAGAGGCTTCTTCATGCCTGGCACGCTTCACTCCCATGGCATCCACTTCTTCTACTGTTGCTTTCCCTTTGTGCTTCTCTCGGACTGGTTCTTCTACCTTTGCCTTCCCTTTAGCTTCCAAGCTAATAATACTCACCGCTTGGTTTACAGCAGGTGGTGGGGGTAGCGATGGAATAAGTGGTTGTTGCACATGTAGTCGAAGGATTTGGACCGGTGAAATCGGCCCTAGTTTCCTGGGTGGTGGTGGTCTTGCCCTTGGTGGAGAGATCTGATTCTGTCTTCCTCCTCTATTGAAATTCTGTCTTCTTGGATGTGGGCAGTAGTACATGCCATGGTCGTCTTCCCCGCAATGATAACAGCGGTACTCTTGGTTTTGCCTTTGTTGTCCTCTCCCTTGCTGTGGATTTCTGACAGGTGCATGCCCTTGTTGCACCAGATGCACGGATAAACTCTCAAGCTGAGTAGTGAGGCGACTCAGTAGGTCTTGCTGCTCTTCTGATGCCTCCTGTGGTTGGGCTCTATGAACGGCTGTTGCCGTCAGTGGGGTTAGTCGGACTGAGCTTGATTCCTCTGACTCGTTGACTCTTGCTTGCATGCGGAGCTTCTTGTCTTTAAGGCGGGCTACTTCCACTACCAACTCATACGTTGTAGGGAACCTCCCCTTCACCTTCTCCTTAAGTGGCAACCACAGGCCAACAATGGAATGGTCCTTTTTCAGGAAATTAGGCACTCCTTCACCTTCCTCCAGTGAGGCAACCCATCGCTCCCACAAATCCACAAACTTGGACTCGTAAGTGGCATACTCTAGCAGATGTCCGTGCTTTAATTCCATCAGCAGTTGCCATAACTTTTTTGAGGTTGTGCCTCCACCAAACCTCTTCACAAAGGCAGCACATAGTACATCCCATGCATTTTTGGTAGCTTGGGGCAAAGCAGTGTACCAAGACTTGGCCTCTACTTTCATTAGTAGAGGAAACATTCGTAGCCATGAGGCGTCGTCATCCTTGTTGGAAACCACACACGCGATGTCGAAGTCATCCAGAAAGTCAGTGGTGATGTCTTCTCCCATCTTTCCACTGAATGTGGGGAAAGAAACACTTGCCATGGTTGTAACTTAGGAAATTACAAACTTTTTTTTTTATAACATTAATGACATTAGCGGCTCATAGCAGCTTTTTTTATAGAGTTGGGTGGATAGATTAAAACAAGATAAAGATGGATACATTGAAGGAGTGGTGATAATCCAATATGGGGAGAATGATAGGGTTTGGGGAGCTAAGGATTTCTCCTAGCACTGCAACACCAAACAGATACACAATCTTCTGTTGGTAGAAGTTTTTCCTATCTACATAAATATTTACATGCATGTGCTGCAGAAATATAAACGGGAACGATGTTGGCCCATTTTCCATCAGGCAAAGAGGGTGGAGTACTTACTTATACTCTTACCATGCCGGTGTTGATGAGTTGGCACATCCACAGGAGGTCGTCGTCTTTTATAGGCTCCACTTTTCCTTCGTTGCTCAGCACGTATGGGGTGATGGCAACGCATTTGACTACTCCTAGCCTTTTAGCTAGCAGCAGCTGCAGGTAATTACCATAGTCAGCGCGTTGCATGAACTCCACTCCATTCAGCTGCAACTCGTCTCCAGCCCATTGGGTTTCACCCGTGGTGGAGAGCTTCTTCAAGATGAGCTGTACGGGGAGAGGAGGAAGACCATCTACCCATCCTCTAAAACAACTAGAGCAGCAGCCAGCTTAGGGCATGGAAAACTTCTTACCACTTCCGCTTCAGGATTGTCGAAATGGATTGGCAGTACTCGCATGCACCGTGCGAATCGATAGGCGACCTTCCGCCGCTTAGCCTCAGATGACCTTCTTTTTGGAAAACTTGGTACGACCCGGCTTTCCGAACTTGAAGCACTCGCGTGGCCAGATGTTTCTTCTTTTGGGGTCATGTGTTTCTAGACTGGCTTATCCCTTCCTTACCTTTGGCTCGAGCAGCCCCTTTTGGCCACTTTGGAGTAGAGGTTATACCTTTGCTTGCAGTTTCCTTAGGAAAGAGAGGCCTTAGTGTTTTCTTTTCTCCCTTGATATGGACGACCTCCTCGCGGTGAACATCGATGTAGATGATTTCAGCCCCTTCTGTACCCTCATTGCTGGCACTCATTGACAGTGTGCTTTGGTTGACAGCAGTGATGGCACTTCATAGACTTCCCACGTGATGCTCTCAATTTGCGGCTAGAACGAGCAACACTAGATGGGGAGCTTACCTCTTGAATATTGACGACACTACAGCCTAGCACTAGTACTTAATGAAGGCGGTTAGTTCCTCTTTAGTCTCCTCCTCTTTCATTCTCCAGTTGGAGAATTCTTTCAGTCATTCGTCCATGATTGATGATGTGCGTTGTTTTCAACATTGCAAACTGGAGGTTTCCAAGAAGCCCTCCTCATTGGGGGCACCAAATGACGAGCGCAAAGCGCGACACGAACCTCGACGGTCTAGAAAACGCCAGGGGCCGATGCACGCCGCAACCCGGCCACGGTGAAGCAAACAGGGAGGGCACCACCCATCTTTGATCGGCTAGGAGGCAGACAACGGTGATTGGAGATATCACACACTCTACACACACACACACACACACACACACACACACACACAGAAAGACAGGTGATGAAAACCCTCGGGGTGTGAGGGAAAACTATATTCTTGCAATATTTACAGCAACCTTATTTCCGACGAGGTGGCAATCATGGTGATAGAGAGATAGAGGGAGAGATAGTGAGCCTACTAGTGCGTTCTCTAGAGATGACTCACATACATGGAGACCTTGCTAACATGAGTGTGTGTGTGTGTGTGTGTGTGTGTGTGTGTCGACCATTGGAGTCGAGATGTAGACATAGCTTCTTTACATAGTCCCAAAGAAAGTCGCTACACTAAGTCCCCTCTCTCGTGATGCAAATGTTGCCAATCCCTCCCACCAAAATACTACCAAGTGCTGACCTCTGATGAAATTGCACACCCGCCCCTGATAGTGACCTCTCAATGACTTTTTGTAGGTGCTGGCTGCTTTAGATTAGGGTAATCTCATTAAATTAGGGGTTCTAATCAGGGGAGACAAAGCAAGGTGGTGGATCCTAGATGGTTGACCCTTGCTTTGTATTGGGAAATATTATAAGGAAAACTCCTAGGTGGGTCTTTGTGGCCATCACCTAGAGAGAGGTGATAATTTAAAAATTGGGATTTTTTACAAGATTTGGTTTAAAACTGGGAAAAATGATGACAACCTATGGATTTTACTGAAGAGGGCGTCGTGGATGGGATGCCAGTGAATGGCGGCCTAGCTGGTGCGTCGGTGTAGCGCATTTGTCATTTTCGGGGTCAATCGGGGCATGCTTTTGGCGTCTTTTCTTGTTTCGGTGTCGGCGGTGCGCGACTTGGCCGTCTTCTTTCCTTTGTTGATGACGTTGATGTCCTTCGTGTTTTTTTTAAAATCTTCTTTGACGGGTGCGTATGGCATGCGCGTGTATGTGTATATTTATGTTCGTGCATGTAAACATGTGTGCTATATATGTGAGTGCGCGTAGGCATGTGTGCTTGTGGATGTATGTAATTGTTTGTGCGAGAGTGTTTTTTATAAAAAGCGTTGTGAGTGTGTGTGCGTATGGCTCGGGGTTGTGTGTGGGTGTGTAAGCGGGAGAGTGCGTGCGTGGGAACGAGGGAGTATAAGCTATTTATATGTATATATATATATATATATATATATAATTTATTTATTTTTATTTTTTTCGATTACCTGCTGCAGAGAACGGGAGGATGAGAATGGGAGAGAGAGAGGGAGCTCGGGTGCTGTATGGGGGAAGGGAGTGTGTGTGTGTGTGTGTGTGTGTGTGTGTGCGTGTAGGTGTGTGTGTAGTGAGTGTGTCTGTGTGTGTTTAAGAGAGAGAGAACGGTTCATGGCTGCGCCTGCATAGGCCGAGAGTGCGCGAGGGAGAGAGCAAGATGGTAGCGAGAGTGTGAGGGGGAGTGTGTGAGGGTGTGTGTGTGTGTGTAAGAGAAAGGGAGAGAGAGTTTCTTGCAGTTGCACCTTCGAGCTTGAACTGGGAGAGAGAGAGAGAGAGAGAGAGAGAGAGAGAGAGAGAGAGAGAGAGAGAGAGAGGGGGGGGGTGGGGGGAAGGGGAGGGGGTGAGGACGAGCAACGGGTCAGGGAGAGATTGAAGGGGTGAGGGGTGTGTGGGTGAGAGTGTAAGGGGGTGTGTATGTGGTTGTAGAGGGAGAGAGAGTTTCTTGCGCCCGCATGGGCTGTGGTCTCCACAGAGAGCGAGGGAGAGAGAGGGAGTTGTAGATGGCCGAGAGGGGAGAGAGGGGAAGAGGGAGGAAGGAGGTGTGTAGGGAAAACGAGAGAGAGAGAGAGAGATCTGATCGATGGAGGGAGAGATGGTGAGAGAGAGAGATAGTGAAGAAGAGAGAGAAAGAGAGAGAGATAGAGAGAGAGAGAGAGAATGGGGAAAGAGAGAGAGGAAGAGAGAGAACGACGACGGCCCGTCGGTGGGAAGAAAACAAGAGGGAGAGAGAGGGAGGGGAGAGTGAAGTCGAGGGGGTGTGGACGAGAGGGAAGAGGGAGGGGTGAGGTATGGCAGCCTGCCAATGGAAGAAAGACAGGCGAGGAGGTAAGAGAGAGAGAGAGAGGACAAAAAAAATGCGAAAGTGTGTGTATCAATAATGCAAGAGAGAGAGAGAGAACTCTTGTCCATGCATGGCGGCCCGCCACTGGAATATAGACAGTGGCAGTGTGTTTATTTTTATGCGCCCACTGGGCCAGGCGATGCAGAGGCAGGGTAAGTGAGAGAGAGAGAGTTGACGGAGCCAAGCAGGAGAGAGAGAGGGCTCTGTCTTCTGGCCATAATGGAGAGAGGTATGGCCAAATTGGTAGTTAAGCATAGAGGGGTCGTGAATGTTAAAAAAAAATGTTTTTTATCGTTTTTTTCCCTTGGTAATGTGCTCTCCCCTTCTTGGGGTTGGTTCTTGCAGTCGCGATTTCGAAAACCGGCTGTCAATGTCTTTACTTTTCTTGCATTCTATTGTTTTAGAATGCTAAAGTGAAGCTTTACCTTGCATAATTTTAGTAAATTTTACACACACACACATGTTTTTTTTGCATTCTATTGTTTTAGAATGCTAAAGTGAAGCTTCACCTTGCATAATTCTAATATCACACACATATATATTAATTAGTTCTTTTTATTTCACCTTTCATTTCACAACTTCACATGGCTTTACATTTCTTTCATTCTATAGCTTGATTTCAGTCTATGTCAACGTTCGAGAAAGTCTCTTTTATTAAGCGACCGCTGGTCGAGTTTCCTCCTCACAAAGAAGAAAACTGGAAATACTAGCAAAATTTTTGAGATTTGCAGAAATTTTGAACGACTTTCTCACATGTTTCATTGGTTTTTCTTTCATTTACTATGGTTTGCAGCTAGCTAGTCTCGATTTTCATTCAGTTGAAGACTAAGCTGAGGCAATCCTTTCCCAAACATTGATACCAGTTTAATTCAACCTAACACTTTTATCACTTTCTTATTGTTTTGAAAGCCGTCATGACCCTTTCACTTGCTTTTTTTGCAATACTCACTCATCACTCATCTACGTATTTTTAATGGCTTAAAAAAAAAAAGGTGCTCCTAATTTAAAGATTCCACCAAAAAAGAAGAAAAACAATAAGTTAATCTATAGCACGTAACGACAGGCAATGACGAAGCACATAGATTTGCAACAATATTACCTAAGAAAGATGAATACAACATTGAGAGAGAGAGAGAGAGAGAGAGAGAGAGAGAGAGAGAGAGAGAGAGAGAGAGAGAACACAAGGAAAACGCTAAAGAGGACTTAGAAGAAAACGCTAAAGGGAAAATGAAAGAGCAAAGAAACACCTATTCATATGGACACAAAAGGTCTTTTGACTTTCCATTTTTATTTGTCTTTTGACTTCTTCTTTCGTCTTTTGACTTTCCACCTTCATCTTTCTTTTCATTTCATAAACTCACCCTTCACTTATGAACTTAATATGTTTGAAAAAATATTTATTTTTCTGAGATTGGGGAGACCTAATCATCCAAGTGAGTTAGATTAAATTAACCACCAAAAATTACAAGATAGACCCTTCTCAAAGAGTGAGCCAGGGTTTCAAAAAGAATGTCTTGATTGACACGGAAGCCACCCCATTGACCTTGGATACAACAACATCATACATCATTCCAAATATATAAAGCAAACTATGTCGAGCTTTACAGGGAGCCACCCTTATACATCTATACCTGGAAGGATTTGCCACAGGAAGAGCGACGGCTGCCACCCAGAGACTCACCACCTCCAAACAGGAGCATAAACTTTCATCAGAAAACGATAAAGTTGGACGGGTGGGGCCCGAATCCCCATCACCAATCAAAAACCCCAAAGGCTACCGGATAGCTTGGAATGCCACCACAATCCAAGGTGCTACCACCATCCATAACATCGTCCGCAGCCAAACCTCCACACCCACTCGGAGACACACAAGCCCCATGCAACCAAGAGGGCACCTCGCCTAGACCAAGGCTGACCATAAACTTCCAGATCTGATGATGCACAAAGATATAAAATGCGGGTTGTTTTGGGGGCTGAGTTCCATCACCAAGTTCCACATACTGCCACCGAGCACCTCACATCTTCCACCCACAGAGCTGCCCGCATGCAAGAGAACTTGGACCTTCTACAGGAAACCGGCCTCCATTTCCCCCCTAGGGGAGGTGGAAGGGAAAACCACTCTTGATGCCAAAAATACGAGTGTTGCAGCCTACGCAATGTCCCAAGTGAAGGACAACCAGGTGCCCCCCTCTCGGGGCAAACCTCTGCCCCCCGCGGCCTGGCCAACCTAGTACCCCTTTCACGTCCTGCCCTCAAGCTGCTTCCTGCCGCCGTAGGAACCTCCATTGAGACCCCCATCTCTGAGCCCCTCGCAGGCAAAACAAGGCAAAAACAGGAGTAGCGAAACCCTACGAGGAATTCTTAAATATTAATATGCTACTTTCTTATAGAACATGTTTGCAAGAAAGAGCTAATTCCATGTGGATGCTTTTGAAACATACCCACATATAGTGGTTGGTATAAGACAACCAATCAAAAGATGGAACATTCTAGCCATCACAAGATATAGCATGAAAAGCCTTATTGTGAGCACCAAAATACAAGCAACAAGCAATAATTTCCATGGGGCTATACAGTTTAATATACGTTGCACCCACATCAAAAACCATCTAGCATGCTAGTTTGAAGTCATGGTTTCTAATACATGCAATGTTCTCTACATGGCATATGGCATAAAACAATGTAAAGGTGTACTTCAAGTCAATTTGACATGTAATGATCCCCACAATGTCACTAAAAAACTAACAAGATTACCTCAAAGAAACTTGCCAAGAGCACGAGGGACGTGTAGATTTTGATGAAGCTGGTGATGGTCTCAGTCCACAGAGTCTTAATAGGTTCTGCATGGAGGACCAAAAACTCCATTTCTACTCGATTGCAATGATTAGAATGTTTGTACATGGCAAACTTAGTTTGGATGGTATTGATCAATCAGATAGTAGATTTTTTTTTAATTTAAGCTGTGATGATGGAGGACTTGGCATTTGCAAGACTTGTATGTCATATCAATAAATTTCACAAAGACAAAGAGTATTAATATAATGACATGAAGGTTTTGGGTATGCCAAGGGGTTGGAAGGTAAAGGCTCACCACACATTTGCATTGGAGTCTGCATCACAAGGATATCGACATCACATTACTTACATGATACATGCATGGAGATAGAAGTAGACAGATTAAGATGTAAAAGAATGCATGAGTGCACACTATCCAAGAGTTCTCAACTTCGCCATTCTTCCATTGGCATATCCACCATCATTCGCCATAATTACTTGTACATGGGAAATGATGCACACTCCCCGTCCCCTCTATAGTTGCTACACCCGCTCCACTAGATGAGCTTGAATGCTGCCAAATTCGATTTGCACTTGTTGCCACTATTTGAGTATGCATTCATGTGACGAGCAATGGGTGCTAGAGTCGAAGCGACAACAATAAGAGCTACTAACTATGAAGCCTAGTAAACTGCCTGCTTGGATTCACTACCCAACCTCCCATATATATAGCCCTTGGCCTGAATCCCCAGTCCACATTGGCAGCCGACCTCTTGGCCCGGGTCTGTGACCCCCCCTGGGTATGCCCTTGGCATCACATTACTCCCCCCTTGGAGAAGTTTTTTTGTCCTAAAAAACAAGAGTGGTGATACACTAATGTGTTACAATGTGGCATCGTTCATGGATCCAACTATGCATGTGACTGGAACATGGTTCTGTGGGAGGTTCAACGAAATCATGAATAACATTCCCGATTTTCCACATTGTTGTCCCTTTGCAACCATTTTGGTGTACCCGTCGCATATACAACATAGCATGTAAACTCCATTTCGAACTCTCTTAAGTATGCGTAACGAGTTATCACAACTAAGATGTACCTGGAAGAGTACCTCTTTCACTTTCCATGAAAGTAACTTGTTGGCGTAACTCATCAGCCAAGTTTAAGTCCTTGACTTGTTCTCTTCTCATATTAGTAAACAACCTCACCATAACAAGTGGTCAAGGTTGCAAACTTGCTTTAATTTATAGTAAAAAAACTCAAACCAGAGCAATACATGCTTACTAATTGGATTGCTTACCAATCTGCCTATCCCCGTGGATACTGACAATAGCATTGAAGTTGTAATCTGCTTATCCCCTTGGATATTGATAGTAGCATAGCTATTGTAATCTCCATATCCCCTTGGATACTGACAATAGTGAGGTGTCTAGGATTCCCAACGGTTTACAGAAAGTCTTCCAAATGACTGGTAAATAGGGAGCACAATTGTGTACAACATTGCTAAGAAAAGGACAATGTCATGAATAACTATCTTGGTTAACTTGAAAAGTCCACAAGCACCCAAACTGTGCCATGACCTCTATTGGTGATTAGTAGACCCAAAAGTAATCTCATAGAGATACTGCACACATAGAGTGAAAAATGCTTCATAAGCAACTGTGCCATGACCTCTATTGGTGATTAGTAGACTTAAAAGTAATCTCATAGAGATACTGCACATAGAGTGCAAAATGCTTCATAAGAAACTAATGTGATGAATATGCATGCCGCTCCAAATCAGCCGTTGCTAAACACTAGGGCCCATAACACCTAGTGTGCATGCATTTAGTAAAAAACAGATCCAAATTTGTATATCCATGATCATTCAAATGCTGAAAAGGAAGTGCTCATAGCTAATATATGCTCCCATTGACACACATGTGTCCAAGTAGAGAAGAATTGAATGTGTCGAACTTGCATAATAAAAGAAAGCATCATTATAACATGTATGATATCTTGACTAGATATGCTATAATAAGCAAGTTATTGTATCCTATACAAATAATTGAAAGGGTTATTTGAAAGGGTACATAACCACTAAAGAGCATGCAAGAAAATTAATTGACTACTTAGTAGCAGAATCCATAAAAAAGACCTATGAATCCAGTACCTGGGGACAATGTTTTTGGTGATGTTGTCCCATACAATTGAAACATAACTTTTGCAATTTGGCTTTCTGAAAGTCGATTGTGGAAAGTCTCCTCTTTGCCACCTTGGTGGAGATTGGTTCAATGAATCCCACAGGTGTAGATATTGTAGCTTGCGGGATGGATGAGATGATCAGCTCCGTAAGGTGATCCACCTTTGTAGCAAGCAATTGGACACGAACCGCCAATTTTTAAAACCGTTCTTCAAACTTTTGAAAGTCACGTCTTGTGACGTAGTCTTTGTCGTCAATTAAATTACTAGTATCCTCCAAAATGTCAAGCACACTCTGAGGAGGAGGAGTAGATGCTTGTGAAGGAAGTTCAAAGTCAAAAAAATGATTCTCGAAAGGTTCATATCCAAAAAATCAAACGAGAAATTCATGATGGGTTTGTGTGGTGCTAGCAAAGAAAGGAAAGAATACTTGGTTATCAAAAATCTCGTAGCCGTACGACTTATCGACGTCCACAATAATTAGCTGTGCTAATTAGATCCAGAATTTAATTCAAAGATGGAAGATTGCCGGCAAAATCTAGTCGTGCTCAAACGTGGGAAGAATTGAGCCCAAATCCCAAGACGTTCTTGGATCCGTGGTTGTCTCGTTAGCAAGCCATTACAATCCGAATGTGCTCCGACAAGCTTCCCGTCGAACCATTTCCAAGTAGCAATGCACTATATTTGACCTTTTCTATGATCTTTGGATGCAAGCACTCGAGAAACTTTGGCATCTGTTTTCCTTTGACCCCAGTAGCAACCTCTAACTGCTTCCAACATGCTTCAAATTTCTCAAGAAAAACTAAAACCGCTTTACTTACATCTTGACGTATCGTCTTCAACTTTGCACTAGCCTCCACCGGAGGGGGGTTTCTAATCACCGAGCAAAAAAAACCGAGCGAAGATAAATTCGAGCTAATTGATACAAGATCAATAATGGTGAAATAAAAAAAATTATGCCATGCACATTACTTTCATTACCACAAATCTGACACTTAATTGACAAAAAATGAGATTTTAGAACCATTATGAAAATTGAATACTCAAGACACAAGCAAGCATCTCTTCATACTTGAAACATATAATTCAATTCCATGTGGCATACCTAGCCTCCTCTCAAAAAATTGCCTACCAAAAATTTGGCACCTTGATATTGCAATAAAGTCAACACACAACCTTGTAAGACTACAATGCTATCCTCCACTTTTGTAAGCAAGTAAAAACAAGTGCCTAAAACAAGCGAGAATAAGTGTTCTCTCTCTCTCTCTCTCTCTCTCTCTCTCTCTCTCTCTCTCCCTCTCCCTCTCCCTCTCCACAGCTTCATAGTTATGTCAAAAAATAACTAAGCAATACATCTCCAAGGCTTACATAACCAACTCAAATTCTAGTTTTAGCATCTTGTATTGATAGAAAATCAATCTTCTTATTAAAAGCTACAAATGTTTTTATCTTTGAAAACCTTTATCTTGCAACCCCCAACCAGGGGGTATTTTGGGAGTTTTAGAAAATTTGAAGGGCATTTTGGGAATCTAAGACAAACTATTGGGGGTGTTTTGGGAATTCTTAAAATTAGAGGGGTATGTCACCCTATCTGCGTGACCCTACTCTTCTGCTGCAACCATTAAAAGAAAAAAAGATGACCCCTCCCTGGTTTGTTGCTGCAACCAGTCCGCGCCGGCGCGGACTGGTTGCAGCAACGAACCAAGGAGTGGGAGGGTAGGGTGATCTTTTAAAAGAAAACATGCTACTTTGGTCTTCATGGTGGCGGCACCAGGGTTTGCGAACTCTATGCCTCAGCTTACACCCGCCGGCCTGGCTTCTCTGGGCGCGTCTTGCATATCGTGAACTTGCTGGAACCGTTCCGCGCCGGCGCGGACCGTTTTCGACAGGTATCACAATGCCCAAAATTCCAAGCTCTGGACCTGCGCCTTCTTTTGCACGCTGCTTCGGCGCGATCGTGCCCATCAGTCCACCGTGTATGTTGTTTGGATAGAGGGTTTCGCTCGCTTGTGTTAACCACAGGAGGCTTGGCTGGATGGCGTGCAAATGCTGGGGACAGCCAGGCGAGGCAGCCCTCACTTAAGAGAGCTCTTCGTTGGAAACCAGCTTCTGATGCAGGTGACCTCCTTCATATAACCAGCTTGTCACATGCCTCAATCGCGGCATGGCTGATTCTGTTCCTCTTCTTCTTCTTTGTAGTCTCTTACGGGTCACAACTGTGATGTGGTGAAGCATAGCCATGTCATGGGCACTCTCATGTCAAGCTAATCGGACTCCAAAACCTCCCCTTAATTGGCTAGCTCTTTCACAACGTATTACTCAAGCATGGCATGAAATTTAGCATGGTTATCCGGTTATTAAATGCTCTGAATCTGCCTCAAGGACGCTCCCTCCCATCGTCAAACGGTGTAGAGGATCCGACCTAACTAGCAGGTCAGAAATTATTCCTCAAATCTTCCAAGCAGTACATGGAGAGGCAGCTGCAGCGCGCACACACACAAGTGCAGCAAGCTACGACAGTCGAGCCCCTTCCCCTCCCTCTAGCACGTGGCCCTTGCTACCCTTCGCATGCATAGTGGCACGCAGCTGGTCCGCCCAATGAACCCCAAACAGTAGCATGCAGTCTGTTCCCCCACCTATCCGGCCAATGAACTCCAGAGCAGCATGGCGTATTTGACTAGCCAATGAAATGGAGCCGGCAAAGGCCTCCAGGAGATGATTTTATTAAAAAAACAAAAACGTGCATTGTATATCATGAGCCTACTGGAACCGTTCCGTGCACGCGCGGAGACAATGTGAGAGGATAGCAAGAAAAAAAGGCTTTGGAAACATAACCCTATTGCAGTGGTTGCCATTGCAAGAAGAAACAGCTTCGGCAACATAAACTTCTTGCACTAGTTGCCAACAACAGAACCTATATTGCATTGGTTTTCAATAGAAGAGTCTTTGACTGTAAGTTTTTTTGCCTGCAAAGCTTCAACAAAAACTCTAACACTAATTAACAGCATGCGTCGTTTGTGCACACTCTACACAGAAATTGTTTGCCACCTTATGATACAGCATGAGCCAAAAATGTTAATATGTCTGCTTTTACTAAATATACACTCACTATCACGGTGCTGTCAAAGAGAAGGCTCAATATGGCGAGCTCTTTAATGGCCCCATATGCTTATTTTGTCTCGTTTCCACTTTAAACACAACTATGAGAACAGTCCTAGTAAGGGCACTTGCACTCCTCCCAATGGGAAAAGTGTGAATGCGAGAAAAACTAATAGATTCAAAAAACACCCAGAAGGAAATGGAGTTGAGAACTACTACTTGATAGAAGCAAGACCCATGTCAACGTGCCAAAAATTTGAAGAAACGATATTTGAACGAATGTGTTCAATTATAAAAAATGCAGAGGCAGGGCAAGGGACTGATTCCACAAACAGAGGGTCCGGTGTCATATGCACATGAGTCAAAGCTACTTTGAAGATACAATTGAAGATCATGTTTTTTTGAAACCAGTCTCAATGTTAATAAGACAAGTGACTTGTTGTACATGCTACAATGATGCCGCAACCTAGGGCACCCACGAAAAGTAGCCAAATTTTTTCACTGAGAATGGACATACATAACATGATCATTGCTAGTCAGCATATTGAAAAGGATGTGGAAGACAGCTTGGTGCGTTTGTGTGTAGGACAGGTACATTAAAGTTACAGTTTGCAAGCACAAAAAGAAATGAAGGAAGGTGACTGCTCGTCCAAGCTCCCTCGATTTCGACTGCTATTGCCAGCCCACAAGACAAAGCACTTGGCCCTGTGTCCCATTAAAAAAGAACATGCTGATCAACCTATATATGGAATTGTATTCCAAGTGGATAATACAAGTGAAAAGTGCTAGAACAATAGATGGTAGGTGCATGCCATCAGCTTGTTGCAAGCATCAATAGCTCTGTCGTAACAGTCCCACGCCAACATGGAATGGTTCCGCATTCGCTGGCACTTGCGACAGGCCGGAGGCTATTTCTATTGTTCCGTGATTGAAGGGATTGGGGCTATTTTTTGTTCCATCCAATAAATTTCTCTCTTTAATGTTATTAATGTTTGATGTCATGAATGCAACAACTTGACTTCTTTCTTGATGATTTTGTTGTGACAATAGTATTTCTGGTTTGAAAAATTTTCAGAGCTCCCAAATAGCTAGCAATTGGCAATCACATTGAACATGCCCATTGCCGTTAGGTAAAGTGAATTTGAAGATACAGGCAATGGAAGGAAGGAAAAACTTAGATTTTCTTTTATAATGATATTGTAGATATGGATTCTTCAATATTTAGCATCATCTTGAAATTGATAAGTTCTTCATAAATTGAGATCAAGTGTACTCTGTGTTAGTCATCAAAGAGGACTTTGATGATAATGATCTTTGTGGTGATGAGAGGGAGAGCAATTTGCTCTAAGCAATAAAGAATGTCTAAAGGGACTTGCTCGATTATTTTGTTGCTCGGAAATACTCGCTCCTCAATTTGTATAACCCCACCGGAGTAATGACCTTTCAAAACCGTTTCAAAAATTGATCCTGCAGCTCCTGTCACAAACCTCGATCATCACGCTTTTGATCATTGAGAACCATATCTTTGCACGTCCGTGCATCAACAACGACACCGTCTGCAACTTTTTTGCATTGGTCAACATATGCATCGATAGCATCCATAATTCATCCATAATTCAAACTTGGCTAACCAATCTTTGGGGTCTTGAACACCTAGAAATATGGGGCCAAGGATCGACTCCACCATCTCTGCTATTTTCAAACTTGACCACCAAATATTTTTTGACTATCCACCAACCGTTTATTAGCTTCGAACACCGCTTCCAATTTCAAATAGGAGCATTAGTGTGCTCCTCCGTGGTGGCACCAGAAGATGGATAGGGGGAAAGGGGAATGTAAGGACATTGGTCCTACAAGCAGGGCCACCGGCACGGCCGGACAGTGTGTACACTAGGGGAGGCTATAAGATAGCACGATTGGGTGGATACTAGCACACGCATTACCACCGCCCTTTCACTGGCATCCGAGCTATTTTTGGAGTAGGGGAAAAGTGGGTTGCATGTGCATGTGCTTCTCACCCACGTGCTACAGATAGTGACGTCTCCGTTGTGCAGCAAAAAAGAGGCAGACAGGCATAGTTTCCTTTTCTTGTGCGCAGATAAGAAGATAAGAATTGGTTAGCATGGGATGCATGCCGCATGTCTGGCCTCTCTCTCACACAATACCTTTCAAAGTATAGGGAAATCATATTAAAACTAGAAGGTCTAGATGAATTCCAAAAGATGCGGGGTTTTAATAGGGGTCTTGACAAAGACTATCGTCTTCATGTCAAGACCCAACATCCAAAAACTTTGGAAGAAGCCATCATCATGCCCAAAAATATGATGATGACCAAGAGAGGAAAGGAAATGTTCCCTACTCTAAGAATAATTTTGCTAAGAGCAATGTGGCTAAGAGCCAATGGCGAGGTAGATCTCCCACACGTTCCAAGAGGAATAAGAGACAATCTACCTCTCCACACCCACAAGATGCTAAGAAGCCTAAGCAATCACGGGATATTCCACGTGGATCTCTCAACACAATTTGTGTTTTAAATGTCTTTCGGACCAACATAACAAAAAAATTTGTCCTCTTCTGCAAGGCAAAGAAAAGGCCATGCACACGGTGTAGCGCCTCACATTAGATTCATCTCCTAAATATTGTGTTGTAGAGGTTCTTCATATGGAAGAAAAGCAGAAGTGTTGTGTGCCTGCTTCAATGTAGCAACGCACCTTTGGCCCCCATGATTTGATTCACATGCATGGCACTATTAATGGACAATGAGTTTGTATTTTAGTGGATGATGGTGCAATTCATAACTTCTTGAACTATAAGCTAGTCAAGAAATTGAAGCTTACACAGACTCCCTGCTCTCACAAGTATGTGGTGGAACAGATGTTTGGGAATGATAAATAAGTATGGGACACGGTAGTTCAAGGCGTTGAGCTTATTGTTCAAGATCATACGATGACCCTTGACTTCCAAGTTATGAACATGGACTGTGCTGATGTAGTTTTAGGACGGGAGTGGCTGCATGGTTTAGGAAACACATTGCACACTAGTTATGAAGACAACTCCTTATCCTTCATGGCCAATGGTAAACATGTGCTTTTGCTTGGTGAGAGAAATATACCATATGCACCTCTTATATGTACATCCGAGCTTTCTATTTTGCAGAAAGCAGATTTAATAGATGAAGTCTTTTTGTGTTACTGCTTGTCTCCAAGTTTTGTGAATTGTCAAGAGCAAAGTGTTGTGAATTCTAGTAATGGTATGCAAAGTGAAATGAATTCTAATGATAAGCAAAGTGTTAACAAATCTAACGAGCAAAGGGCTCTCAACTTTAATTCTATATAGCAACGTACAACTGTTGTAAAACAAATATTACAGGAAATACAAGATTCTCCATCCCAGCATAACTCTAGTTTACTTTCTCCTTTTGCACAGCAAAAGCTGACTCACTTACTCACGGAGTATAATGATGTATTCTCAAGTGATTTACCGCCGGGTTTACCCCCGAC
Organism: Adiantum capillus-veneris; assembly: GCF_014529385.1. Lineage (NCBI taxonomy): Eukaryota > Viridiplantae > Streptophyta > Polypodiopsida > Polypodiales > Pteridaceae > Adiantum > Adiantum capillus-veneris. The sequence goes on from NC_140935.1 coordinate 61,189,305, forward strand.
ACGTGATGTGTAGCATGGCATAAATGCCTTTCCAAGCACTAAACCGGTGAGTAAACCACCTAGTGTTAAAGAAGCCAAGGAGGTTGAGAGTCATTTGGATGACTGCCTCGCTCATGGTTTCATTAGACCTAGCACTTCGCCTTGGGCATCACCAATTCTATTGGTAAAAGAAAAAGATGGTACCATGCACATGTGCATAGATTATTGTGGATTAAATGCCATAACCATCAAGAACAAGTATCATCTATCTCGAGTGGATGAGTTGTTTGATCAACTCCATGGGGCAAGATACTATACAAAGATAGATTTCGTTCAGGATACGACCAGGTGCGCCTTTTGCAAGATATCTCCAAAACTGCCTTTAGAACACGGTTCGGGCATTTTCAATTTTTGGTTATGCCTTTTGGTCTAACCAATGCTCCAACTACATTTATGACGCTCATGGATAGTGTCTTACGTCCCTATCTTGGAAAATTTGTTGTGGTTTTCCTTGATGACATTCTCATTTACAGTAAGACTGAAGATGAGCACATAGAACACTTACGATTAGTGTTCAAACAGCTACGAGCTCACGCGTTGTATGCTAAGCAAAGCAAGTGCGATTTCTTTAAAACAGAGATACATTACCTCGGTCATGTGATATCTTATTATGGCATCAAAATGGACACTGACAAGGTCATTGCCATTCTTCGATGGCCACATCCCAACACGGTTGAGGAGCTTCAAATATTTTTAGGCATGGCTTGATTTTATCGGCAGTATATCCGTGATTATGCCAAAATTGTTGTTCCTGTGATGGATCAACTTAAAGAAAAAGGTAAAACCTTTTCTTGGGAAGAAGCCCCAAAATGCAGTTTGGAACAACTCAAGGTAGCTATAGCCATTGCTCCCTTCTTAGCAATCGTTGATCCACTTAAGCCGTTTATGGTAGAGACAGATGCTAGTGATAAAGCAATTGGTGCGGTACTTCTCTAGGAGGGAAGACCTATAGCCTTTGAAAGTAAAAAGTTAGATAGAGCTCAACAGAATTATTTTGTCTATGAGAGAGAGGTCTATGCCATAATTCACGCTTTACGAAAGTGGCGACACTATTTATATGGTGCCGAGTTTGAAGTAGTTTTTGATCATGAGAGTATCAAATGGTTTACTACTCAAACGGACTTGAAGGGCCATAAAGCTAGATGGGCCGAAATCCTTCTAGATTATGATTGTAAGCTACGATGTCGCAAGGGGCGATATAATGTAGTAGCGGATGCACTAAGTCGGATGCCTCGGATTAATTCACTTGCTTTCACAAAAATAATGAGTGGATTTTTAGAGTCATTACGTGGCAAGTGTGCACAAGATCAATCATATGCTAAAGTGTGGAGTGCAGTTTTAAAAAGGGATCCCTTACACTCACATGTCTCTGTACAGCCAAATCAACATGTCTCTGTACGCGCAGATAAAAACTCCAACACATAGAGCTCCACCCCTACTCAGGAGGAGCTTAAGTGATGGAATTTTTTTTCCATTGATGATGGCTACTTACTCCACAAAGGTAGAGTATGTGTGCCAAAGGACTCAGACACTAGGCGCCAAATCTTATTTGAGTGTCACGATAGTCCAAGTGCTGGTCATCCAGGTTTTTGTAAGACGTATGCCTTAGTTCGATGGAAATTTCATTGGCCGGGCTTACATCATGATGTTCAAGAGTACGTACTAAATTGCCAACAGTGCCAAGTTAATAAGGCGGAGCGCCTCAAGGTAAGTGGCCTTTTACATCCTTTAGAGATTTCACAAGGTAAGTGGGAGAGTATCTCTGTGGATTTTGTAGTAGGATTACCTACTACAAATCATGGCCATGATGCCATACGGGTAATTGTAGACCGTCTCACATCGATTCATTACCACTAACACTACGGTTAAGACACCGAATTAGCATGGCTATTTGTAGAGCATATATATAAACTCTACGATCTTCCACCTAGTATCATTAGTGACAGAGATCTAAAGTTTGATAATCACTTCTAGAGGTTGTGTTTCAAAAGTTGGAAACTAAACTTAATCTAAGTACTGCTGATCATCCAAAAACAGATAGTCAAACGAAAGAGTTAATCAAGTGCTAGAGGATATGCTACGAGCGTATGTTAGCAAGAAGCAAACCAATTGGGAAGAGTACTTACCTAAATTGGAATTTGCTTATAATAGTTCAAAGCATGTGACTATAGGGTTTAGTCCATTTATGCTTTTATATGGATTTCAACCTAGATCACCCATTTCGGTGGGGTTGGCTAAGGAGAAGATACAACAAGCGAAGGATTTTCTCCAAGACCATTTGACATGCTTTGAGTTTCTCGACAGAATGTTAATGCAAGTTCAAGATCGATATAAGAAGTACGCAGATGAGCATCATCGTCTTGCTACTTTCGAAGAAGGAGACAAGGTTTTCCTCAAAGTTCCGGAGCTTTCAGAAAGTCTGAAGACGGGAAAAGTTGCTAAACTTTCACCACACTATTGTGGACCGTTTACCATTCTCAAACATATAGGTCAAGTGGCCTATAAGCTAGCTCTTCCAGAGCACTCGCGAGTTCATCCTGTTTTTCATGTTAGCCGTTTACGAAAACAGCCAGGACAGAATGATAATGTCATTGACACAGGTGTGTTAGTTGACCTTATTGAACCACCAAGCATCCCTCATGAGTCCGAAAAGATTTTGGATTCTCATGAGCTTGGCACCAAACATCATGTTAGACGACAGGTGTTCATGAAATGGCTAGATAGACCTGAAGAAGGTTCTACATGGGAGAATGTCTCTGACTTAAGAAATGTTTTCCTACATTCGTTTTCGAGGACGAAAATGATTCTCCAAAGGGGGAGGGGGGGGAGTAATGTAAGGACATGGGTCCTACAGGCAAGGCCACCAGCATCGTTGGACGGTGTGTACGCTAGGGGGAGGCTATAAGATAGCACGGTTGGGTGGAGACTAGCACACGCATTACCACCGCCCTTTCATGAAACATACCTAGAACACAACACATTGCCTCTCTATAGCCCAAGATAATCACTGCGCCCCAATCCACTAGAGTTCACCTTCAAAACTCACACAATGCAGGCATACCAATCCACACACCCTTTGCACAATCAACTGATAGCACACCACACCGATTTTTCTCGTCTACAGCAATCACACGACACACACCACTCTCTCCCTCGCTCACACACACGGAGGCTTGGGGAGGCACGCACATCTCACACACTGGCACCATACGGCTTGGAAACATAGCAAAGACTAGAAGGGGGGAAAGGGGGAAGAAACGACACCCAATTCGACTATAATTTACTTCAATTATGATGAAAAAAACCCTCTACAAAAACCATGAATCTTTGCTACAACGCAGCTTCATCGGCATAACCACGACGAGTGCAAAAACTTTTGGCAATCTCTGGGTCCACCGCCATGTAGCTCTCCTCGTTTGAGAGCGGCAAGAAATATCCTCTTGATGGCGCCCTTGTTGGCTCCAACACAGTCCACCAACACCCTTGTCGAGAGCTCCTCGTTAAGCTCGCTTCTACCTTCTTCCAAAAGAGCCCCCTCCCCCGAAAAAAACAACTCCTTTATGGCAAAACGAGGGCCCCTTTGGGCATGGGGAACCCCCCCAATTTTTGTCATTACATGCTAAATTTTCCCTTCTTTCGTCTTCCTTGACCTCCAAGACTCCTTGTGCACAACCTCCTAAGTGAGGCACCGACTGCGCGGTTGGTGCTCTCACCGCTTACCCTCAAAAAACATAGCTCCATAGGGCACGTGTGAAGTGGGCTTTCCCAAGTCATCAATCGCTCCACCTCCGTCGGCCACCAAAGTTGGTGCCATAACGCCCAGCTCGGCCATCTACCTCTGCCCAGTGTGTCGCATCGCGGCCGCAAGCAGAACACAGCGCCGCGAACGCCCTACCATGGCACCATGAGCTCACAGAAGCTCTCTTGCCCTTTGATGCACACGAGTGGATTCCCTCCACTATATGTAACCCTCTCTTTTGGCTTCTGTTTTGGCTTATGGGACTAGTTTCCACGTGGGGGCTCAAAGGCAACACACCCTCAAGGCCTCCCAAGATGATAAAAAAAACCTCCCAAGAAAAGCATCAATAAAATACTTTTTTTCTTGCTTTGAACCTCATACCAACTGTTGCTCTGTGATCCAGTTGCTGAGCCGCAAAAGGCATCTAAAACCTCATATTGTTGGCCTCGATCTCCACCATCTTGGACCCTTTTTGACTTTGTCGGGCTTGTCAACCGAGTCGATCAAATCTGGCAAAAATTCTTTGGCACCGCCCCGACTAGGGATTGCTGCCAACTTCTCCCTGTGATACCTTGCTAATCTGGTGTCCGATTGACAAGCCGTAAAATCCCATGGCCTTCACCTGCCTCGTAAATCATGAAAACCCTGACAAAGCTCCAAAAACCTCAGATGGAACATTGAACAAGGCGACCAATTTGGCACAAAACTGGCCCCCGATGAAACTTTGACTGGCAATATCTTGGCAACCACCCAGGACTTCGATTGACGATCTGAAATCCGACATGCTCCACATAATGAGCACTTCATATCCTAATGTTGAAGGCAGCTTTGACCACCTACCATGATGTCCATCTCAAATTTGCAAACATCTCCAAATTCAAACTGCCATATCTTGCACACCGTAGCTCTGTTTGACAAGCCGACTGGACCCACTGACTTAGCACCTCAACAAGCACTTCACACTCAAGAAGAAACTAGCCATGTGAGCATCCTTCACGTGCCATCCCATATGGACCTTTCTAGAGCCCATCTGGTCTAAAAAACCACATAAAGCATATATCTCTGCTACCACTTGCCTACCCAGGCTCTTGCCATCTGCTCTAGCACTTTGCCATGCACCTGTCAGCATACACACCATTGCATGTGCCCCTTGCTAGGGTTGACACGCTTTGGCTACACCATCATTGCCCAACCCCCTTGTTGAACATTCATGTTCAACCAAAAGACTGCTTTATTCTTCTCCCAACTGTAAAAACTAGACAACATCGTGAGCAAACCACAAAAAAACACTACCATATGTAGAAGGCCCTACATCTGTCTACTATTGCCGAACCTCAAGTGGTTGCCCCACCCTTGTATCACATGGTTTCCGCCTGGATCAAAAGGCTAACCACTTGCTGCACTGCACAAATAACCACCAACACGTCCTTGGTTGGGAGAAGCACTATGGTAAGTTGTTGTAGGTGAAGGGTGAGGACAAGATTGTCCTATTTGACCCTCAACCTACCTTCTCCAACTGCTTTCAACTACAACCTCATCATATAAATCAACACAAGAAAAAACTGGGCCGGACCCTCCCTCCTAACCATATAAAGTGAGGCTCTCCATACAAGAAACCTCCTCCAGATAACATTGCAGTGGATCCCGATAGTCCTCCACATCAACCTCTGTTGGCTCATCCATAGCACACTGCTCATCCACCAACAAAATCTCCTCTTTTAGTGGGGCTAACCCTCGCATCACCTGTATCCTTTGTCCACAAGCACTTGCATACCTTCATCCATGGCATCCTCGGCATCATCAAAGCCCGAATAAGCCTCGCCCTCAATGCATACCTCATCCAAAACGCCTTTGTCCATAACATCATCCATGCAATCCAAAGGCAACCACAATTGCTTTTCTCTTTGGTCAGCATCTATCACATCATGAGCACAAGGAAAATGCCCAACCTCCTTGGTTTCTGCTTCATCACCATCCTTCTGTTGATTTGGTAGGCCAGCTTGGCAAAATGAGGGTCCCTTTTGGGCATGGGAACCCCTTCCACCCCCCCTCCCCCCATTTTTGTTGATACATGCTATTTTCGGCCTTCTTTCTTGCATGTGAAGGCACCCTCTCCTTGAACTCCAAGACTCCTTGTGCACAACCTCCTAAGTGAGGCACCAACATCGCGGTCAATGCTCTCACCGCTTATTCTAAAAAAGAACATAGCCCCATAGGGCTTTCCCAACTGCCATGCCATTAGCCACTCCACCTCTGTCTGTCGCCCAGCTCGACCATCTACCTCCGATCAGAGCACTGCATCTCAGTCGCGAGTAGAACACTACGAGCGCCCCGCCATGGCACCATGAGCTCACGGGAGCTCTCTTCCCCTTAGAGTGTACTCGCTCCACTATATGTACCCCTCCCTTTTGGCTTCTGTTTCTGCATATGGGATTTGTTTCGTGCCACTGGTAGCTCCAAGGCAACACGCCCTCAAGGGCTCCCAAGATTATTAAAAAACTCCCAAGAAAAGTATCAATAAAATAATTTTCCCCTTGCTTTGAACCTCATGCCAATTGCTCTTTTGTGATCCAATTGCCAAGCCGCAAAGAGCATCTGAAACCTCATACTGCTAGCCTTGATCTCCACCATCTTGGCCTCTTTTCGACTTCACTGGGCCCGTCAACCAAGTCGATCAAATCTGGCAAAAAATTCTATGGCACCCTCCACATGCGACTTCCACCAACTTCACCCTTGACGATTTGAAAAGATTGACATGCTCCACATAGTGAGCACTTCATATCCATATGTTGAAGCCAGCTCTGACACCTGTCTCCACCTGCCATGTCCGTCTCAGAGATGCAAATATCTCTAGCTTCAAACTGCCATATCTTGCACACCATAGCTCCGTTTGTTGAGCCGTCTGGACTCAACACAAGCAAAAACCAGCCATGTGAGCATCCTTCACCTGCCATCCCATATGGCCCTTTCTGGAGCCCATCTGGTCTAGAAAACCACGTAAAGCATACTTCTCCTCTACCACTTGCCTGCCCAGGCTCTTCCCATTTGCTCTAGCACTCTGCCATGCACTTGTTAGCATACACACCACTGCATGTGCCCCCTGCTAGGGTTAACACACTTTGGCTGCACCAACGTTAATTTTTGTATTTCTTTACACTACAATCTACTATATGTAAAAGAGACTGTTTCTGGCTCGCAACACGACATCAATACTGCACTGTATCAACACATTAGTACTGAACCATAGCAACAAATTTCTTTGGCAAGGCAAGACTAGTTTCTTTTTGGCTTTCTAAAACAAGCCTTTGTGTTGAGTTGGGTTAGGCATACTTTCATTGTTTTCAGTGCCATGATGGAGACTTACCTTAAATGTTATTTCCATTTTAAAATATTAAATCAATCTTTCTATTTCACATCCTTACACGGCTTGACTTCACTTGCATTCTATTCTTTTAGAATGCTAAAGTGAAGCTTCACCTTGTATAATTCTAGTAAATTCTATACATATACATACATACACACATATGTATATTTATTTATTTTACACACACACACACACACACACATTTATATATATACTAAATGACCAAACCATGATAAAGGGAAGAGAAAATGGTGAAATATGTGAAAACTTAGTTCAAAAATCTTGCAAATTCAGAAATTCAACTATTATTTCCGGTTTGCTTCTTTGCAAGGAGGAAACTCACTCCCTTAATAAAAGAGATATTCGTGAACAATGCTTTGCCTTGTATAATTCTAGTTAAACTCAACCTAATGATTTTATCATTTTCTTGTTATTTTAAAAAGCCACCATGACCCTTTCACTTTCACTTGTTTTGATATGTTTTAACACGATCTTCACCTTGTTTTGAGTCAAGTTTGGAAAGTTCCTTTGGGCAAAAAATTTCATGGGATGATACCAACAAAAAGAGAAGGTGGTAGTAGCTGGCCGGTAAACACTAAACATGTGGGCGATGAAACGAGAGAGTTTTAAGGTTCACCTTGCTCTCCGTGCTAATAAATAGAATGCGCGAAGATTCCGTAGCAGTAGAGGACCCCTGTCTGTGGCATCCCCTTCCTACGATCCCGTCGTAGCAGAGATCCCCTGTTTCAATTGTCGTGAGCTTGAAGAGGTGGTAAGCACGGGCACAGACGAATTTTCACACATAGCAGAAGGCCCCTTTCTCGTCTTCTGTAGACGAAGCATAGACGTGCCCCCATTATAGTAGGAGATCGTTTCTTTCAGAAGAAGCAGGTTTTGCATTCCGAGGACAAAGCGCAGCTTTTGAATATCAGCGCATTCTCTGTTCCAGAACCTGTCCTACTTCAGGTTCAGCTGCAATGGAGAACGGAGAGGCCCCCGATTACCTTGTCGAAGTGGTACATTACACGCACACCTTTTCCCACCACAGTCTATTTTCCTGCTATGATGTTTTGATTCCTAACGGTTTCTTGTGAATTCTTCATGGCCAGGGCCTCATCAAAGAAGAGAAGAAGACTACGCGAATAGTAACTCTCAATCGGCCCAAGAAGCTTAACTGCATCACCCTTCCCATGGTACATATGTGTGGTTGTATTTGGCAGGTCCACTTGCATTTTGCACTAGCATTTGCGTGTACAGCCAAATTGTGTGTTCATGCATGACAGTTTTGCACATTAACCAATTGGCTCTTCAGCCAGCAATTTTCCACCGTCCCAATTTGAACTCTTTTCCAGATCAGCATGCTGCACATTTGTCACCTGCATCGTGGGTCATTCGTTGCAGGTAAATAGGTTGTGCGAGCTTTATGAGAGCTGGGAACAAGATGACCAGGTCAACCTAATTATCATCAAGGTATGCTTTATAAGAATGTACTTTTTCTTTTCTCATTGCTGATGCGGTTTGAGCCTTAGAGGTAAACGGGGGGCATTGGTCAGCTGTCTATCGTTGTTGAGCTCCCTATTCTTGAATTTGAGCTTGGCGGCGTGTTTGGGGAAATTGTAGCATGATTTTCAGATGGGAGCCATTTTTTTGGTGTCAATGGGTGGGAAATTCAGTTGGCACATGATGACAGGTTAAAGAGTGCACCCCGTTATTAGAATAGGCGAGTTCGGATGCCCTGCCTTTTTTTGCTTTGAGTAACCAATTTTAATGGGGAGGTAGATGTTGGAGAACAGTGATGGCTTTTATGGAGGTGTCATCACGGGTATGACATGCCATCCTGGAAGCTTGGACGGCTTTAACCTAGTCCCACAGTACCTGGACCCCGGCAAAGGGGTACTTGGTCGCTGTCACCCCCACAGGAGTGCTGACGGAGGTGGGTCTTTCAAAGGACGGTGTCCCTAAGAAAGTGGAATAAGTCTCCCTTCCAAGCTTTTGAGAAGTGTGCCGAGGGGGATGAAGCTAGTGACAAGAGTGTCTGCCTTGGGAGTGCTCTGTTGTTTGAAGGCTTCTGGCCCTAGGCCGAGTGTAAGGCTCTAGCATACTGATGCCCCGGCTCCTAAAACAAAACAAATGCCATCCTGGAAGTGTGGGCACAAGGACTCACTTGAGTGGTATTATAAGAGATCTGGGCTTCCTCAGTCAGGATGTCATGGATGATATAGCTGCACAGGACTTCATATTGAGTTTTTCAGCACTTCTATTATGTTCATGCGTTGGTCTCATAGCAGGTGTTTGGGCAAACAAGAAGTAAAAAATGAGCCCTCTTTCAAATAAAGAGTTTCAGCACTTCAGTTTGCATTATTAATATTAATCTTGCTTTTGTGCTATTTATTTATTGAATCCTTCAATTGTTTTCACAGGGTGCTGGAAGAGCATTCTGTGCTGGAGGTGATCTTCGCATGTTTTTCAAGCATGGAAAACAGGGTACGTGGTTCTTGACAAAGACAAAGAGCTTTCTGGAGTTGAAAAACTTGTGTATCAGATCTCGACCATTCAGCTGTGTTTTTTGCAGATGATGGATTGTGCTATGAAGTAGTCTATCGCAAGTATTGGTTGGATGTTCACCTCCACACTTACAGAAAACCCATGGTATCAACCTATGCCGCTCTCCTTCTTTCACTCTCTTTTGTACGAGTTTGGTATTTATCAATAAACAGTTTGCTAATGTACTCTTGAGCTTTTTGTGGTATAGATGAAGAGGGTGATATTGAACGTATCCAAGACAACATTGCATGCATTGGTAGATCTATTCAGCTAGCGTGCATGCATCAAATATGCACTTCACATTTGCATCATATACGCATGCACTCCCACCATTTACGTGCGGTGCATGCTTGCATACATGCCAAACACACTTGTTTAAATGTTATCCAAATACATATACATGCGCACATACATCACATACTTATGTACATTCATACTTATGTCACTCCTATATTACATACACACAGGCATCTGTACATGCCAAACACACTTATTTAAATGTTATCCAAATACATATACATGCGCACATACATCACATACTTATGTACATGCATACTTACTTTAACCTGCCAGTTGCATTGGGGACAGTATGTTGTGCACTTACAATACTTGATTAAACTTCTCCGTCAAAAAATGTGAATAGTCTCCTTGATGAAATGGGAGCCCTAATCCAACTCGAGCTCAAGTGGGCAACTAAATTGCTGTTGACGTTCCTCATCAAGGAATAATGTTGTTATTTGAGCTGTATTGTTTGGGAGTGCCTTTGCTTCCACCCCTTTTGTTGATGTCACAGATGGCTACTATGTGTCCTCTCTCTATGCGTGAGCTTCTTAAACAGCCGTGCCGCGACTGCACTGAGACACACACAGCTCTCCTGAATATCAGCACTCCATAGCGGCGTGTATAAGACAGCAAGCTAGGCCCAGAAATTCATATGGCACCTCTGCAGAACATAAGTATTAGGCTTCCGAGAGCCAGAAGTGCATAGAATGGCTTTTACCTTTTTGAATAGCTATTTTTACTGCAAAATAAGCATACTATACCCCTTATATAGAAAATTTATCTGGACATGTATGACCTAAGGTGCTGCTAGTTTAAAATCTCTCTCGATTTATCTATGTTTTCACTTCATTGTCTTTGCTTCTAGATGTTCTGCAACTTAATGTTTAAAAATTTGAACTATGGCCTTGCAAACTTCTTACAGGTTGCGCTAATTCATGGACTAGTTATGGGTGGTGGGGCTGGTTTGACAATGTGTTGTCGATTCAAGATTGCTACCGAAAAAACTGTGAGTTACCTATCTTTTTCTTTTCTCCTTCTCATGTTTTATGATTCCAGGAAATAAAGGAATGTGTTTTGACTGGATCCTCCTTTGAAATACAGTTTAAATGGCATGGATGGTAAGGAAGGTTTGCCGCAATTGATTGTGTGTTTATTGTCTTTTAAGATACTTACAATCATTAAACATGAATGTATATCTCTGGCATGAATTACTTGTTTATTAGATTGGAATCATTTTGTTCGTGAGTGTTTTGGATCAATAGTAGGTTGCCATCTTTTATGTGGAGGCAGATTCACAATTTTGTTTTGGCTTCTCGGATGTTATTGTCTCCACGTCTCTATCAATGCTGTGACACCTGCCAGATCGCTCATATGTGATAGAAGCTTGCTTAGTGAGAGTTAATTTTTATTATCTTTGATGTAGCATAGTTCATGGCTCATGCTTGCTCTCATTCTAGTTGGGGCATTGAAATTCTCTCATGTGAGTGCTATGCTAACTGGCAACTATTTTTGAGCAGGTATTTTCCATGCCAGAGGCTGCCATAGGTTTCCACACGGACGTTGGAGCTTCTTACTTCCTTTCACATCTTCCAGGATATTTGGGTAGCTTTACTACTGATGCATCTCTAAATTTCACAACGCATTATTAGGAAAATGTTGGATTTGGTTATTGTTGATTCATGTTGTTTTTTCACCTTCACAGGCCTAGCTTTTAAGTAGCAAATGACATTATCTTCAAGGCATGATGAGTTTACTGTAATATGTTTTTTGAAATTTCAGGAGAATACTTGGCATTGACGGGTGCCCGCATTGACGGTGCAGAAATGGTTTCTTGTGGTCTTGCAACTCACTTTGTGCTCTCAGAGGTTTTCTGTCTCTTCTATGGGCTGTCAATTGCTTCATTCAACTAATCATATTAATCTAACAAGAAAAATTCAAGCTGGTACTGAAGCTGTTTTCTTGGTTTTAATGGGATGATCAATTTTGCAGAAGCTACAAGAGTTGGAGGACGGTCTTGTGAACCTCAATTCTATGGATGAAACTGCTCTTTCTTCCTTAATTGATCAGTATGCGTCACCAAGTACGATTGGAGAAAAGAGCGTCTTGCACAGGTTGGACTCTTTAGAGGCAAAGTTCTCAGAAAACTGGAACTGCTGGATGTTTAGTGTCTGTGTCTCGTCTTATTTTTTGCTGCCTCAACTCTCTCTGTGTGTTGTTTGCATGTGTATGCAAGTGGTAAATTAAATGGGGACCCGAAACACTTGGGCGTATACAAGTATATCATGAGATGTATCGAAAGAAAGTTTGAACCCTATGTAGAAATGTAAGATGCATCATGTAAGCAATCCACCATTTAGCAAGCATAACTTTGAAGACTACAAACCAGTGTTAAAATTTAGTGTAAATCATAATTTGAAATCACCATGTTCGAGCATCCTCAGAGAGAAAACGATACCAATAAAATGTTCACTTCAATTTCTTGTCTTTTTTTGACCCGGTGTTTCAATCACTGCCGAATTGTTTAGACGTCTTGCCCTTTTTGCGTTTCGGTTTTGTGGTTATGCTGTGCATCTGTTGTGTGCTTGTGGTCTCTTGGACAGCATTTGCAGTTTGGGATGTGATAAAGAATTATAATTTAAGTTGTAGGGTTAGGCTTTTTCAAGTGATTATTGTAGTGCTAGGCGTTTTCAAGTGATTGATGATGCTTTTGGATTATTTAACACTCAGGAAAATGTAAAAGAGGTACTTTGGTTTTTCTTGCTTACAGCTTGGAGACAATCAACAAGATATTCTCTAAGGAGAGTGTTGAGGAGATATTTGATGCTCTAGTAAGCTTCTCTGCTTTGTATGTGATTTTTTTTTCTGTTTTTGATTATTGGATTGTTGTGTGGCCTTTGCATATAAAACAAGGGGTATCACATTTTAGACTTGTGTTTGAATGACATATTTGCAAGAAATTTGTTGTGAGTTGTCCATTCAATTGTTCTGATTTAAAATACTTTCATGAATGATTGTGCCTGTCTTCCTGTCATTCTACATGAAGTAATACTCTGCATTATGTAGACAAAAGAAGGCTCTAACAACAATTCTGAGTGGATAAAAGAATCCATCAAAGTTCTCAAAAGATCTTCTCCGACTGGTGTGAAAGTGACATTTCAATCGGTACGGTTATATTTTAATCCAAGGATTTGTTTAGTTGCAGTTATGAAGATTCAAGCTTCAACCATATATTAAGGCAGTTCATCTATTTTATCAGTCCTACCCTACCTCTCTAAATTCTGTTTGTTTTGTTGTCTCTTGTGTGGTCTTGCAGTTACGACAAGGGCGCCATCAAACTTTTGCTGCGTGCATGCGTAAAGAGTTCAGATTGACAATCAACGCTTTGTCAGGGTTGATTTCAGATGATTTGTATGAGGTGGGGCATCTGCATTATCTGCATACACATGCATACATGCCCACACAGGCACTTCCGTACTAAGTGACCTAAATTGAGTGCGCGTGCATGTGCCGTGCAACACGTGCACGTGCACACACCGACTTTCTTATGTACAGAGACACATAGACACATACTTTTCTGATGTACCTGTAGATACTCCCACATGCAACATTAGGATTGGCATCCTTGGATTGTTGGTAGAGCTCAGCCAGTGATCCACAACATAGAAAGTTATCAATACCAAAGAATCATTTAGGCATAAGGTAGCTATTGATAGCTCTCTTATGTTTTTTCCTAAATAGCTATTAGCCGGCTATAGCTACCAGATGATTCCACTAGCTCTTCAATAGATTTTTAACAATTATTAGATTATTGGATAGTTGATAGTAACATTCACACATAGATTGGTTATCAGAGAGCATACTAATAATGTTGTTTTTAGTAGCAATTGGTTACCTAACATTTTGTTATCACAATGTTCATCATTGGCTATCAAACAACTATCTGTAACTGTATAATCAGATAGTTATGACAATGCTGTGAGCTAGATAATTGCTATTAATAGTCATCAGGTAGCTATGATGTACCAATAGCTAGTACACAACTTTGCCAACTATGTAATAGCTATCAGATAGTTATTACATCGGCTGTCACATAGTATTGTTATCTTGGTAACAACTATTAATAGCCATCTGTTATCAATAGTTATTAGTCTACATGTTATTTAAGAGCTATCAAGAAAATATTAAACAACTGTATATGTAAGCTTTTAGTTAGCTATTACTAGGTTTTAGCACAAAGGTATTTGACAACTATTAGGCAGCTATTATGTAACAAAAGGTATGTAGTAACTATTGGTATGTCGTTTAAGTGTCTATTCAAAAAGAATATTTTTGAAATGTTTTGACTTTTCAAGTTTTAAGACGGCTTCTACACTCTCCAAATAGCTATGTCGCGGACACAGCTTATTTGTCCACCCACTCATTCTTCCACCCTTATCGTCTACTTTCCTTTCTAATCCCTTTAAGGGAGTCAAAGAGGGAGATGCACACACACACACACACAGAGAGAGAGAGAGAGAGAGAGAGAGAGAGAGAGAGAGAGAGAGAGAGAGAAGCTTACATTTTGAAATGACATGCAGGGTATACGTGCTATTGTCATAGACAAAGACAATGCCCCCAAGGTCTGTATATATTGCTTAAATCTTTCAAATCTGTTCAAATTTCAATAGAATCCTGGAAACACATTTGACAAAGGAATATGCCGATTTCTTTTCTATCATGGATTAGAAAAGAGTGCTCTTGTTTTGGTTATTCAACAAGTTTCTGAAGCATATTCCTTTTTGTTAAGTTTTTCAAACTAACCTTTTGATGCCCTGTATCCTATTTGCAGTGGAATCCAGGATCTTTTGTAGATGTAACACAAGAAAAACTAGACCTTGTCTTTAAGGAATTCGAGGATTCAGCGAAAGAGTTGCAGCTTCCCGACAATGATGCCATTCAACGGTGAATTGCATTAGTGAATTTCTCCATACATATATATATACACATGGATACACACACACACACACACACACACACACACGTGCGTGTGCATTATATTTTGGTTTAATTTGTAACTTCTTTCTATTGTTTGGCTGATTTTTGCTCTTTGAAATTTGTCTGGCAGATGGTGTGGGAAATATGACGTGACTCTCCATAGCTAAAATGAACTATTTGAATGTGGTAGAGAGATTGGGAAGCCTGGAGGATAGCACATAAATGAATTATCTATTGCATGATGAAAAGACATCTAATGAAAAGCTTGCTCCCTTCTGGAAGAAATTCTCTATTATTAATACTAAGGCATAGAAATTTCCTGGGTTGAGTCCAGAATATATACTATTAGTTGGGAAAGAAATCGGTGAATGAAACTCCGGTTGCTCCATACCCCTCACATAAACACAAAAATGTAAGCTTATCAGTCAATAAGGTACCATCATATTTGACTTGCCTTAATGCGGATTCTTGCTCTCATACCAGCTAGTTACCTATTTGCCTATGTGTGTTGACATTGAGCCAAATATGGTCAACAAACATACTGTGTTTTATGGAATATCCTTGTTTGATCATGCAGTGAGATATTGTTGTGACAACCAAGCGTGCGACATGGCAACTCTGTCAAATGTAGTGGAAATGAATATTTGGATATTTTGATTATTTGTTTGTGTGACATGGCAACTCTGTGTTAATGTAGTGAAAATGAACTTGGGTATTTTGATTTATATTTGATTGAATTTGGTTTGATTATTGTTTATTTGAATTTGGTTATACCGTTGATGCGGGGATGATAGGATGACATTGTATGGTGACTTGTGGTGACATTGCTTGTCACAATGGAAGTTAACAAACTCTGGATATTAGAAGTTGTAGTCATCTTTTGACTTTGCCCATATGTCACTAATCTATCCTCTCTAAGTCACACCGGCAAGGGGGAGGGGACCAAAGCCGGGCATTATGTGGAGTTTCTAGGATGAAATCGGAGCCGTAGATTTGGTGCCCCAGATTCACAAAATGTCACCTAGAATTTTCAAATTTATGAAGTTTTTTGAATTGACATCAAGCTACTTTTCTTTTGTTTTTAAATGGGTGCACAAGTGACGTGGTTAGGACATTGAGCTCCCAAGGGTGATGTCCCAGGTTTGACTTGTACAAGACCCCATCTAGGTGCACTACATTATGAAGACCACATTATGAACAATATATCAAAGCCTCTATAAAAAAAACTTATTGAAATGCAAGGGTTTGCCACAAAAGGTGGGGGTAGGGTTTGCATGAAAAATGTGCCGATAGGATGCATGGTAGGCTCAAGTAGGAGCATGTAAAGGCTTCGGTAGGGTTATTGGCATGTTAACACATGCATTGGAGGAGAAGAAAGGTGTACAAATCTTCGACTGCGGTTTGTGGCCTACATAACTTTTTGTCACCAACGAAAGCTAAGAATTTTAATTTTCTGATTTAGAAAAAAAGGCGATTGGTTTCTTAAGTTAGTGGCCATTTAAATGGAATGATGATCCAAGTCTTTTCTCTAGAAGTCATTGTGTATGTAGGAATATGCCTCTCTCTCTCTCTCTCTCTCTCTCTCTCTCTCTCTCTCCTTCACTCTTGACTTTTGCACATTATGACTTGTCAAAGTTCTGCGCCACTACACATTTCCTTTTTTGGCTTGCTCCACAGGGGTGAGGTCTTAGTGATGCCTCCCCTTTTTGCTAGTGGAAAAGAAGAGGTTATTTTTTTAAGAATGCACAATTTTTCGATTGTTTAGAAGAGCTAGAATATACTCATTAGCAAGACAAACCTATATATTCATATCTCCATTAAATCATGGAAATGATATTTACATCATTTGATTCCCACCAAAATTTCACATTTTTTGAAATTTTAAGATCGTGTTGTCAAGACTTAATGTGGAGAGAAGAAGAAGAAGAGAGTTTTAACGTCGTAGGAAACTATCCCAAGAGACTTTAAAGATCTAGCTGACGAGGAGTTGAACTCAAGACCTGTCATTCAAGAGAGAGAGAGAGAGAGAGAGAGAGAGAGAGAGAGAGAGAGCTGCATATTAGGCCACCATTAGAGATAATAGTATCCTTTAGATGTTTCTAGCGATGGCGAGTACAACTAGTATGTCGTTAAGAAAGAACACTTTGGATAGCTAATTCTCCTAAATGATTTTCTCATGTTAAAGTGATCATTTAATATGGAGAAGTGCCAGGGGAGAAAAAGCTAGAATATTGGTTAAGTTAGCAGACCGGCCACAGTAGGAATCCAAAGGAGGGAAAATAGGGATCCAAAGGGGGGGCCATCTACAAAAGAGCAATGTGCAACAATGGGCTTAAAAGACCTTAAGGTTCAGCCCATGAAGACTTCCAAAATGCTAAGGTTCCAAAATTCAAAGGTTGTGGCCAAAGGTCAACTTTAGGGAAAATTGGATGCTTTGTGTGTGTCCCAAAGTCTTTGTCAAGCCCTACATAGGAGGGGGCGAGCCCAAGAAGTAGAGGGGATGAGAGAGAAACTCATACATACACACACAAGCTCCCTTTGTACACAAGGGGAAAGAGGGACACATGTCAGCTCCCTAGCCCAGATGCCCACAAGGTGTACCCAATTCCTATTGGATGGCCTTGGAGGTGGACCAATGATAATTAGGCTAGAGTAAATCTAGTTTAATTAATTTAAAAACACTTAATAAAAGAACCAATAAGAATTAAGCTCTCTAGAAGACTATTGGACAGTCTCCCAAGGGGACCAATGAGCACTCAGTAGCCCAATGGCTTGCCTGATTCCTATTGGCCATGAGGCAAAGGGGTCCAATGAGAGTTTAGTTGAATTAAATAATTACCCGAAGCTCTCACAAAAGGGGAAAGGGGGACACATGTCAGAAGGATATCACTTATGCTACTTAATTACCATTGGCTAAGCCTGGGGAGGTCCAATAGGATGCTAGCAAGAGCAAATAGCAAGAGGGGTTGACCAAGAGAGAGAGGGGGCTGATTTTTCAAAGGCATTATCACCTACACACTCACACTAGCTCATGTGTGAAGTAAAGAAGACTCTCTCTCCTTTTCAAGCTTTAATGAAAAGCTTATCACCTACTCCAAGTTTGTGAGAAGGGAGGCCTACACTAACAACTCTTGGCTTTGTGATGCAAATCCAACCAAGAGCCAAGCTTCAATGCATGCTCATCTCCTCTACCATGCTAATTACTAAGCTAAGCTATGCTAATATGAGTGATTATGTGAGGAGATGTACTTCTTTCTCGTAAGAATACTCCTTCTTCCTCTCAATCTACTCTCATACCCCGCTAGCTCTCACCATCTTCGAAGGTGTGTGAGGTCTTGGGTTTGAGACCGTGAGGGAATTGATGTTGTGTTTGATAAGTGTTTTGCGTAGTGCATGAAGTTTCCATCTTCATTGCGCTAGCTAGTATTGAAGAAGCACAAGAAATTGTATGTAAAATGTCTCTCTTGCTGGGAGAAACCATAGTACAAAGCCTTTTGGAGGAGGGACCGGCTCCATGCAAATCCGGTCCTCAACTGTTGTCAATTGCTTAATTTCTCTCTCTTTTGAAGTATTGTTCATGCTATCTAACTAGGTGTTATGCTTTTTGTTGCTCGCTCCACCCAAGCACTCTTGTTATTCTCATTAGGAAGTTATTCTAATGAAATGCTCACTATGTTCATGCTATTTTCCGCTACACACAAGTTACTAGACCATTAAATGTTACAAAACGGAGTCTTTTTCAGTGTTTTCCATACAATGCATAACATCATGAGCTTCTGCTCGGGAGGCACCGTATACCTAGCTAGGTACGATTGGGGGCAGGGGACCATCGGCCGGCCCAGTGCCGACCCCCCCACTGGGCCGGTGGTCCCCTGCCCCCAATCGTACCTAGCTAGGTATACCGTGCCTCCCTCACAGAAGCTCATGATGTTGGTGTAAGTCACAATGTGGGGATTATTGTGAGAATTTCTCCAAAACTTCTTGTGAACAAGTGGAGTGTTGTGCTTGCACTACTCCCTCATCGTTTCCACCATCGCTTTCAAATTTGATCACCACGATAGTGGAGATTCCATTGCTGCAGCTTGCATAATAAATATCTTGAAGATCTACTATTAATTCTGATCTCTCACACCGAAAAGCCATGCATCTCTTTGACCATTGCCTTGGCCGCACTCAATTGCTCCGCCTTCATGTACAATAGAGCTATCAAAACATCAACAACTTCCTCTCCATAGATCCTTAGAAGCTCCAACATTATGTAGTTCCTCGGAGTTATCTTGGTGTTTGCATTGTTCATATAGATGATAACCTTGCCCTTATGCCTTGAAGGCAACTCACATGGATGGTAACCTTGCCCTTATACCTTGCAGACAGCATCCACTTGTGTCTATTGAATTGCGCAGATCGCCACTAGCTGCATAAGACACCATGCATGGGCACAATGCCCTATAAGTGCTCACAAAGAGGAGGTGCAACCGCATCCTGTCATGAATATTAATTTCTAACCTTCTAAAAGTATTTGGCCACTTAAGTCTAGGGAAAATAAAAAGAGAACAAGTGAAATTGATTAAGTGCTAATAGACCAACTGGTCAGGGCTAGGGACCAAAAGGGGAAGGTCTATTAAAGAGCAAGGGTAATTTCTAGCTAGTTATCTCAGTCATAGGTACAGGCCAAGGAAGGATAAATGTAGCGCGTGAAGCCTTATCAAAGGTACATGCCAAACGAGATGATAGAAAGCAATTATACAATTCTAAAAACAGTTAAGATTCTAAAAATAGAAAGTAACTGTGCTAAGTTCAAGTCCTTAGAATAACTCCTTAAACTCCAAGTATGAAGTCTAGAAAGGCTTAGGGTGAAATTCTAACTTGCCACAAATTTTCTAAATTTAGCAGGTTTTGGAGCAGCTTGTCAGCACCTCCAAAGCATCCTGGTAAGGTTTTGCACAGCAAGTGAAAGTTTTAAAGCCCAAATGATAGAGAGTTAATTTTTACTAAAGATTATCCTAATTTAACAAGTCCTAAATTAGCAGGTAGGCTGTATCTCTGATGTTTCAGCCTTTTGTTTGTGCAAAGGTCTTGCACCCGAGCTAATTACTAAAAGGGTAAGTTTATGGTTTTTATTAAATGAAAGAAAAAATCTCAAGACTAAGGTTAGATAATCCCTTCCTCATTTAGTAAGTTAACTCTTGTCTTGGTTTACTAAGCTTAACTAAGCCACATGTCCACAATAGCCTAGACTTTCTTTGAATGAACTTAACAAGTGTGTGTGGTATTTCCACTTACCAAGACGAGTCCCAAGACGGGGGCTGGGGACAAGTTCTAGCATACAAGGCCATAGTGGACAAGGACATGCTTGAGTTGCATTAAGAGGTGTCCCTACCTCATTAGCCAAGTGTAAAGCATTTCAACTTACGACTAGTTGCACACTTGCATAGCTATATAAGAGAGAGCATGTTGGATTTTTAGAGCTTTTGATCCTCTCACACACTCTCTTAAGTGCCCAAGTTGGCAAAGCTCTCTCTCTCTCTCTCTCTCTCTCTCATGGGAGCTCTAGGGACAGACTCTATGCTCAAGCTCTTGGTTATGGATGCAAATCCAAGCCAATGAAAGCTTCTTCTTCTCCATCTCTACTATTCTATTATATTATGCTATGCTAGAAGATTGACCATGAGCAAGCGTATACGAAGAATCCATTCTCTTGTGTGCAAAATACTTCTTTTCAATCTCATCTTCCTCTTTGTTCGCTAGGGTGTTTAGGGTTTGGGAAGGAGGTTTATACCATGGAATTTTGAAGAACACCATCTTCTTAATTCAAGCAAGAATATACAAGAGTACAAACATATATTGTAACAAAGCTCTCTTTTGAGAGGATTATAATACAAGCCTTTTTGGAGGGGGCACCGGCTCGAAGAAAATTCGGTCCCCATCGAGTTGTCAATCTTAATTAAGTATTCTCTTTGAATTAATGCATGGTTATAGTATTTTTAATGTGTATTTGAGTAAAGAAATCAGCCTGGAACAACCTTATTCTCCTTGCTATCTTTCTCTTAAGGGAAAAATCTCTCTTTCATAGCTATATTCCTCTGAATCTAAAAATTAGTATTAGATTCTTTGACACATCCTCATCATCATCATTGAGGTCTTCTTCTCTATGTGCTTCGATGTAGTTTGGCAGCCATGCTGGAACCCAGAATTCTCCTATCAACTCAGAGTTGCAATGGCTTGTGAACTTTCTAATGCTGCTTTTGACATGCTTTGTTGTAGTAAGCGACCAACATGCACTTCTTAGAAGACTTGAATGCTTCATTTGTGCATTGATCGTGGGATAAATCAATGTCTTATCCACCAAAAAAATCAAATTCATAGTCTCATCCAGATTCTCTCTCTCTCTCTCTCTCTCTCTCTCTCCCCCCCCCCCCCCCCCCCCCCCCCCCCTTAACCACCAAAGAGGGGAAGACCTTGTGGTTTTTTCACTTGTTGTTCTCAAAATGTAACTCCCACATTGGTTGCTGCAGTGCAACTTCAGTAGATCATGCTCTTGAACTTCAGTGCATGTGGTGTGTCGTAGCACGGGAGAGATATATGCAGGAGCCTGCTGCAAACTTTCAAGCCTTGTGACCTTTTAAAACATAAGAGAGCTTTTGGGTCACCATGGTTTCATTGTTTGCGCCCCTCAACCACCCTTGTCATCAACAATGAGTTGGTGGTACAAAAGGAGTCCTTGACACTTCTTGTGAGGAACTTTTTAATGGTGTTTTATGGGAAGTTTTCAGAATCCATAAGAACTATATACAATATTTCTAAAGGTGTTGAAAAAAGCGCCAACTAATTTATGGTTCTTGATTTAATCTCAAGTAAATACTCTCTGCCTACCCCTTCTCTCTCTCTCTCTCTCTCTATATATATATATATATATATATATTTGCGTTAATTACAATAGGAAGTTACAGAGGGATGCATTACAATTGTCCATCAAAGTGTGGAGACTACGGCACAGGAGATCGGGGTGGAGATGTTGCAAGAGGAGATTGGCCAAGTGGTTGTGTCCTAGCAATAGTCTCCATTCAATTGTCACCTTTTGTGGAATATCGATGTTAGCGGTTAGGGGGAAAACATTCTACACCAGCAACATTCAATTGTCACCTTTTGTGGAATGTGGATGTCAGCGTTTTAGGAATGCACATTCTACACCAATAACAACATCCACAAAATTTCTACGTTGGAAGGTAGCATATAAATGCATGTAGTAGTTTTCTAGCAGAGGAGATTGTGTACCAATAACAACTTCCTCAAAATTCCCACCCCCATGAATGTGGGTGTGAGTATTCCAGAGACGACATTGAGCACCAACAAAAACAACTTCTACATAGTTTCCATCTTGGATGGCCGTCCATGGATGGTTGTGCTAGCTTTTTGGAAGAGGGAATTGTGCACCAGCAGCAATCAGGGCCCAATTGCCATGTTGAATGGCCAACCAATGATGGTGGTATCAGATGTACAAAACAAAAGAGAGGATTGTACATGACCAACCACCTCCAAGTACAGTGCAGGGTTTTGAGTACTTTTAGTAGCATGCACAATAAAATCCACTTCATGGTGACATGCCTCATAGTCACCATATGGAAGAGTCAATAACAATACGCCATGAAGGTGCCCAATCGGATTCAGCAATAGTGGTTTGTGATGACATTAAAGAGTCATAGGAGACAAAGAGAAAGTGATGCATTAGGTTAAAGGTCAATGGAAGATGGGAATCAAGTTTGTATGAAAGCATAGAACAAAATGCAGTGTTACCCTATCAATCTTCTAACACTATTCTAGCTAAGATCTCCTACACAAACTATTGATAGGTACAAAACTATCATGCTAAAGGACTGGTGCTTTAAACCACCAATATAAGCTCATAGGTACTATATACATGTACTTTCTCATTAGGTAGCACCTAGCATGATAAAAAACAAGTTCCATTAGCTCTAACCGTACTTTAGAGATAAGTACTCAAGAACCTTTATTTGGAAAAGTTTGGATTCAAATTTGGGCCTTGTAAGAAATGCCATGTTATCATAGAGAGAGATAATGGAAAGTTAATTTTTTCTCCTTTTTCATCTATGTTTTCCAAAAATCCAAATAGTACAAAGTACGTCCATAAAAAAATGCCAAAGGTAATCCAATCGTGATAGCACTTCATTGTTTCCGATAGCTAAGAATTCAATGTCGAATATCTCAATCTTCAAAAACTAAGATCTACTTTCTTAGTGAACTCTTCCCCCCACTTCCCTCATGTGTACTCTTGCGTGCAAATACTGAATATTCTTTCCTCCATTGCCCTCACCTCCCTTGTAGCCAGTTTCAAGTAGTCATGTCTCAGTCGACACTAATAGCTTCTCCACATATAACTTTAATAAGGAATGTGAGAGATGCATATCTCATGCACATAGAGCTCTCACAAGGGTATGATCCCCTCTTTAAGAAAAACAAACAAAAAACCATTTTTGAAGCTTCGAAGAAGATTCGAAGAAGAACTGTAAATCATAAGGTACAAAAATGTGGACCTTTGGATGGATGACAAAATGTATCCTAAGCATCTTGTCACAAACTCCACTCCATTTGTCAAAGATATATAGTGCTAGATCTTTGACAAACAGAAAGAAGACTACAGGAAATTGAGGACTTGAACGTTGGCTCGGGAAGAGTTAAGAAAAGAGTATGAAGTCTGGAAAGCCCTAGGGTAAAATTCTAACTTGCCACAAATTGTCTAAATTTTGCAAGTTTTTGGAGCAACTTGACAGCACCTCCAAAGCATCCTGCTATGGTTTTGCACAGCAAGTGAAAGTTTTAAAGCCCAAATGATAGAGAGTTAATTTTTACTAAAGATTATGCTAATTTAGCAAGTCCTAAATTAGCAGGTAGGCTGTATCCCCGATGATTCAGCCGTTTGTTTGTGCAAAGGTCTTGCACCCGAGCTAATTACTAAAAGGGTAAGTTTATGGTTTTTATTAAATGAAAGAAAAATTTAAAGACTAAGGTTAGATAATCCCTTCCTCATTTAGTAAGTTAACTCTAGTCTTGGTTTAACTAAGCCACATGTCCACAGTAGCCTACACTTTCTTTGAATGAACTTAACAAGTGTGTATGGTGTTTCCACTTACCAAGACGAGTCCCAAGACGGGGGAAGGGGGGGGGGGGGGGGGGGACAAGTTCTAGCATACAAGGCCAGAGTGGACAAGGACATGCTTGAGTTGCATAAAGAGGTGTTCCTACCTCATTAGTCAAGTGTAAAGCATTTTAACTTAAGACTAGTTGCACACTTGCATAGCTATATAAGAGAAGGCATGTTGGATTTTTAAAGCTTTTTATCCTCTCACACACTCTCTTAAGTGCCCAAGTTGGCAAAGCAATCTCTCTCCCTCTCTCTCTCTCTCTCTCTCTCTCTCTCTCTCTCTCATGGGAGCTCTAGGGACAGACTCTATGCTCAAGCTCTTGGTTATGGATGCAAATCCAAGCCAATGAAAGATTCTTCTTCTTCATCTCTACTATTCTATTATATTATGCTATTCTAGAAGCTTGACCATGAGCAAGCGTATACAAAGAATCAATTCTCTGTGTGAAAAATACTTCTTTTCAATCTCATCTTCCTCTTTTTTCGCTAGGGTGTTTAGGGTTTGGGAAGGAGGGTTATACCATGGAATTTTGAAGAACACCATCTTATTAATTCAAGCAAGAATCTGCAAGAGCACAAACATATATTGTAACAAAGCTCTCTTTTGAGAGGATTATAATACAAGCCTTTTTGGAGGGGGCACCGAAAATTTAGTCCCCATCGAGTTGTCAATCTTAATTAAGTATTCTCTTTGAATTACATGCATGGTTATAGTATTTTTAATGTGTATTTGAGTAAAGAAATCAGCCTGGAACAACCTATATTCTCCTTGCTATCTTGCTTAAGGGAAAAATCTCTCTTTCATAGTTAAATTCCTCTGAATCTAAAAGTTAGTATTAGATTCTTTGGCACATCCTCATCATCATCATTGATGTCTTCTTCTCTATGTGCTTCGATGTAGTTTGGCAGCCATGCTGGAACCCAGAATTCTCCTATTAACTCATAGTTGCAATGGCTTGTGAACTTTATAATGCTGCTTTTGACATGCTTTGCTGTAGTAAGCGACCAACATGCACTTCTTAGAATACTTGAATGCGGCGTTTGTGCATTGATCGTGGGATAACTCAATGTCTTATCTTCCAAAAAAATCAAATCCATAGTCTCATCCAGATTCTCTGTCTCTCTCTCTCTCTCCCCCCCTTTTAACCACCAATCAAGGGAAGACCTTCTGATTTTGTCTCTTGTTGTTCTCAAAATGTAACTCCCACTTTGGTTGATGCAGTGCAGCTTCAAAAGACCATGCTCTTGAACTTCAGTGCATGTGGTGTGTCGTAGCACGTGAGAGATATATACACGAGCCTGCTGCAAACGTCCAAGCCTTGTGACCTTTTAAAACCTAAGAGAGATTTTGGGTCACCATGATTTCACTGTTTGCGCCCTTCAACCACCCTCATCATCAACAATGAGGTGGTGGTACAAAAAGTAGAGTCCTTGACACTTCTTGTGAGGAACTTTTTGATGGTGTTTTGTGGGCACTTTTTGATGGTGTTTTGTGGGCACTTTTCAATATCCATAAGACCTATATTCAATATTTCTAAAAGCGTTGAAAAAAGTGCTAAATAATTTATGGTTCTTGATTAAATCTCAAGGCAATACTCTTTGCCTACCCCTTCACTCTCTCTCTCTCTCTCTCTCTCTCTCCCTCTCTCTCTCTATTTGCGTTATTTACAATAGGAAATTATAGAGGGACACATTACAATTGTTCATCAAAGTGCGGAGACTAAGACATAGGAGATTGGGGTGGAGATGTTGCAGGAGGAGATTGGCCAAGAGGTTGTGTCCTAGCAATAGTCTTAATTCAATTGTCACCTTTTGTGGAATGTCAATGTAAGCGGTTTGAGGGAGCACATTCTACACCAGCAACATTCAACTGTCACCTTTTGTGGAATGTGGATGTCAGTGGTTTGGGAGAGCACATTCTACACCAACAACAATATCCACAAAATTTCTACTTTGGAAGGTAGCATATAAATGCATGTAGTAGTTTTCCAACAGAGGAGATTGTGTACCAATAACAACTTCCTCAAAATTCCCACCCCCATGAATGTGGGTGTGAGTATTCCAAAGACGACATTGATCACCAACAAAAACAACTTCTACATAGTTTCCATCTTGGATGGCCATCCATGGATGGTTGTGTTAGCTTTTTGGAACAGGGAATTGTGCACCAGTAGCAATCAGGGCCCAATTGCCATGTTAAATGTCCAGCCATTGATGGTGGTATCAGATGTACAAAAGAGAGGATTGTACACGACCATCCATTTCCAAGTACAATGCAGGGTTTTGAGTACTTTTAGTAGCATGCACAATACAATCCGCTTCATGATGACATGCCTCATAGTCACCATATGGAAGACTCAATCACAATACTCCATGAAGGTGCCCAATCGGATTCAGCAAAAGTGGTATGTGATGATATTAAAGAGTCATAGGAGACAAAGAGAAAGTGATGCATTACGTTAAGTGTCAATGGAGGATGGAAATCAAGTTTGTACGAAAGCCTCAAAAAGCTAGTAGGAAGCAACAAAAGGCATGACTTGCGATGCTAAGAAAACCATCTTTTAGTGTCTTCTAGGATAACCAGATTTTAGATATTTTCATCACATGTTGGAAGTCAATACTATCTAATATTTGAGGCAACTTTACTAAAGTCAAAGCATCCATGCTTGAAGAGGAGCTGAAGATTAAAAGAGTTATCTACTTGATGTTGGTGAAAAGTGAAGGATATCCATCAAGGTCTATTAGCAACTCCAAGATGGCTAGATTTATTGGTAGCATCAGTGAAACATTGCAGTAGCCACTTTACGATTTAAATACATAGAGGCCGGTGCATTTCCTTTAATTATGTAGTCATCAACAACCTCAAAGTCCTACCATCATACATGCAACAAAAGACCTTGTTTTCTCCTTTTGGTAGACAGAGACAAGAGTGTCGAGGTACTACATTGCGCTAGTAATTGAAACCTAACAGTTTTCAATGTATAGTCAAAGATACTCTTAAGATAAGTTCAACGATCAAAGTAATTTACTTTGGAATAAAAGATAGCATAGAACAAAACGCACTCTTACCCCATCAATCTTCTAACACTATTCTAGCTAAGATCTCCTACACAAACTATTGATAGGTACAAAATTATCATGCTAAAGGATTGGTGCTTTAAACCACCAATATAAGCTCATAGGTACTATATACATGTAATTTATCATTAGGTAGAATTTGGCATGATAAGAAACAGTTTCCATTAGCTCTAACAGTACTTTAGAGATAAGTACTCAAGAACCTTTATTTGGAAAAGTTTGGATTTAAATTTGGGCCTTGTAAGAAATGCCATGTCATCATAGAGAGAGATAATGGAAAATTAATTTTCTTCTTTTTCATCTATGTTTTCCAAAAATTCAAATGTCTTCCTCATTACAAGGTACGTTCATAAAAAAAATGCAAAAGGTAATACAATCGTGATAGCACTTCAATGTTTGTGATAGTTAAGAATTCAATGTCGAATATCTCAATCTTCAAAAACTAAGCTCTACTTTCTTAGTGAATACTTTTTCCCAATTCCCTCATGTGCGTTAATTGCGTGCGAATATTGAATATTCTTTCCTCCATTGCCCTCACCTCCTTCTGTAGCTAGTTTCAAGTAGTCATGTCTCAATCGACGCTTATAGCTTCTCCACATATAACTTTAATGAGGAATTTGAGAGATGCATATCTCATGCAAATAGAGCTCTCACAAGGGTATGATTGCCTCTTCAAGAAAAACAAACAAAAAACCATTTTTGAAGCTTCAAAGAAGAACTGCAAATCATAAGGTACAAAAAATGTGGACCTTTGGATGGATGACAAAATGTATCCTAAGCATCTTGTCACAAACTCCACTCCATTTGTCAAAGACATAACCTCTTTGGTGAACTATATGGGAGAAGGCCACAATGGCTAGTATGGCTACACCAAGCAATTGGACGCAAGAAATGATGTTCTACAATGAGGGAGAGATATTGTATGTGATGAGAATGTGTGCTTACACTAAAAAGTCAAGCAATGGGCTCAGCAAGATGAAGGTAGTAAGGAGACCATTAAGGAGCTTATGCAACAACTTAGAGAAAAAACAATAGTGCTAGATCTTTGACAAATAGAGAGAAGACTACGGGAAATTGAGGATTTGAAGGTTGGCTTGGGAAGAATTAAGAAAAGAGTACAAGCTATCAAGTAAGTCAATCTACCCTTTTTTTAGTTTAAATTCATAAGATATTAGACATATCTCTTGATTTTGCCATGCATTCCCAGATCTTTGCTGCACCCTGACAAGGAAGTGGAGCATAGCACAACCACCTCCTTGGCTCCTTACGGGCTCATATTGAATCAAAAAAACATTATTGGCCTCTGGATGACAAATGCTATGATAAGATCATTGCCAAACAACTTGACATCCTTTTCAAGGAGAACCAACTCCATGCACGTGACATTCAATCATATTTGGATGAAGCCCGTAGCACACGTTACTTTCAAACCCTTTCTCTATAGAAAAACAAGAGAGAAAGTGAACAAGGAGGCACTTCAAACACTAGGAAGTCCTTTTTACATTGAATCTACATACATATTTCCAAAAGTGGAGGAAGTGGTATATGACAAGTACAATAATATTTTTTATGATTCTATCATCTTGTAGGCATGCATTGTGCAGTTGTTCAACGTTACTCTTGAAGAGTGCAATGTTGTCCTAAGGTTTTCCATCAAGCTAGATGAGTACGAGCTTGTAAAATTGAAGGTTGAGCGAGTTACAATCACACTGATGAACAAAGCCCTGGATGCAAGCATAGGACTGGATGACCCTATAAACTTTACTGTGCAATCTGAGCATAATATTTTCCTTCTTGCTACTTTCAAGCTGAGCTGACATTATGTTTAACTTGTATACTTTTTAATGTGTATTCCAAACAACTTAAAATCACCCTTTCAGGTGCCGGTTGAGAAGTTCAATATTTTAATTGGGCTTTGCATCAAACTAGCATCCCAAGAATAATAAGTAAACAAAGAAATGGAAAGAAATTGGATGTGGAGGCCATGTTTTCCTACACAGTTGAGTGGCACATGGTTGGAGACTTAAAGACCTTGAAATGCATGTACAATGTTTCCAAAGGAGCAACAAGTACAAGCCCTTGCTTGTATTTCATGGGAGGGGTTCACCTCCTGGATAAACCATATTGGAGAAGAGCGTAGGATAGGCATCTTCACGATCTCAACTTTCAACCCATTTTGTCCCACTATCGAGGGTACACATATGCACAATGCATGCAATTTGTAGGATAATAAAAAACCTAATTTTTCTTTACATCTGTTTTATTGACTGGTGCATGCAAAAGGGTTATAAATGGAGAGATTATCTCTTCCAACGAGGTTCGCTCCTAGGAGTAGATTAGGAGTGAGGGAGTTTTTGTGATTCTGCTTGTCCGTTTTTGAGATAGATCTACCTTTTATTAGTGATGCACTCCATAGTGTTGCTCGCCTAGTAGGCTGGTATGAGACGGGATCTTCGTTCCTAGGGTTTCTCGACGGGGTCAGAGTCTCGAGTGTTCTACAATTTTGCTACTAAATATGTGTGTTAGGTCATTTTAGTGAGTCTACATATTTATTAACATTTTTTAGTCATTTATTGGGGTTTTCTTGCAGGTAGGAAAATTTTGGGAATTGCCTTTATATACACCCTCCCTTGTACTTTTGACATGACCTTGTTGCTGAATGGAGAGTTCCAGCATTTTGGACACACAGTCTCTCTCAAGAATTTCCATCTCTCTAGCATTGTGGTGTGCACGGACTCTACCTCTCTCTAGCATGCTTCCATCACCATCTCTCTCTCTCTCTCTCTCTCTCTCTCTCTCTCTCTCATTTTTGCACAACGATCTCTCATCCTCTCTCTAGCGATTCCTCTCTACAACATGTAGATAGACTACATGCAACATTTTGACATGAATTCAAATTGTGATGAAGAAGTACAATGTGGGGTTAAGATTGGCGATAGTGACAAAGCACCTATCAATGAGGAATGAGGAGATTGGTCCCATTTCTACTCCGGTGTAGGGGATCAATAAATCAAGATACCCACCCTCCCTACCTTTCCCTCAGATTGGCAATTGAATGGAAAGAACTATGCCATTTGGAAAGCAATTATGATGGCGGTCTTTGACTCTTATGAGCTTGGAGGCTTTGTTTCAAGAAAATTTTAAAAGCCAAGGGACCTTGCGAGAATGTCAATACTTGAATCTGGTCTTTCATTATCCTCAATAGTAAACCATCATCCATTAGTCATATCTGATCAATAAAGGATGCAAAGTTGAATGATTAAGTTTCTCCAGTGAAACGGATAGCCCTCAAGGTGTAGTTGAGGACCGTGGATGCAAAGATCTCATCCATGAGGGATCATATCAACCAGATGTAGGAGCTTCAACAAGAGATACTTTATATGGGAAAGCTTATCAATTCAAAGGACATGGCCATCCAACTTTTGGCCTAATTACCTTGTCAATATACAAATTTCTATTCTTTGCCGATTATGAATGGCCGGTTGAATACTATTTCTTGGGATGAGATTGTTCCAATGGTGCTGAACTACGAGGATCGGTTCAATATGGGGAAGAAGTCAGCATGCTTTAAAGCCTTGAACGGTTCTCCCAACAACAAGAAGAAGTGAAAGGGTAAGCAAAAAAGAAACAATAGCAAAGAAAAGAAGAATGATGCTAAAAGTAAGCCTTGAAGGTTGAACGACATTGCTATAATTATGTGTCTATATATGTATGCATGCACACACACACACACACACACATATATATGTGTGTGTGTGTGTGTATGAGAGAGCTTGTGTCTGTACACGTAATCGGAACCTATTCTACCTCTCTTTGCACGTCCTCTCTCTCTACCTTGATTATGATAAGTAGAGGTGTGTAGATTAGGTGTAGAAAGAGAGGTAGATAGGTGGGTAAAAATCTTTACCTCTCTCTTTACACTTAATCTACACCTATTCTACCTCTCTTTGAACAAACTCTCTGTCTACCTTGATTAGGTACAACAATAATAGAAGTATAGGTGTGCAAATAAGTTGTAGACTAGATGAAGAAAGAGATGAGGATAGATTGATAGAAATCTATCTAACTATCTCTCTATACCTATTCTACCTCTGTTTCTATGCCATCTCTATCTACTTTGATTAGGTAGAGAAGGCGAGGTGTGTAGATTAGGTATATTTCACTTTAGGTAGGGACGTGTAGATTAGAGAGAGAGAGAGAGAGAGAGAGAGAGAGAGAGAGAGAGAGTGCATATATATATATATATATATATATATATATATATGTATATATATATAACATATATACTTATGTGTAGGTAATCCATATGAGAGTGCCATAGATATGTATACATGAATATATTTATGTACATGAGTGTGTAGACATGCATGTTGTAGGTACTAAGTAAGGGAGCATAGCACCCGATAGTTGAATTTGATAGATGTGGCATTGTCATTGTGGCTTTTTAATTGTAGATATAGTCCCTTTTTAATTGTGGCATTGTCATCCTTGATCCACTCATGTATGGATTACCACAATGTACCTTTGGTTTTACCACGATTGAGACTGTGATAGATGTGCCACTAGACTATTGGTACTACTAGCCCCTACTTGGGTATAATAGTATGATCCAAGTCTATGTATTTAATTATAAGTGTATATATGTACCATATATATGTGTCCCATATATGAGTGTGTAGATGTGAGGCTATGTATATATGTATGTACATGAGTGTGTGTATATAGGCATGTATAAAGAGACTAAGGGAGCATAGCCCCCATGGTTGAATGCTTCCTCTCGGGTATAGTTCCTTTTTAATCGTGGCATTGTGGTCCTTGATCCACTCATGTATGGATTACCACAATGTACCCTTGATTTTACCATGATTGAGATTGTGAGATGATATCTAAAGAGGTGTCACTAGAAAATTGACACTACTAGCCTCTACTTAGATATGCTTGGGTGCTACTCCTATAGGTCAAGTATGATCGTAGGGTCAATTTTGGCACTACGCAATGCAGAGCATTTTGACGCCACTTACAAAACTCATATACACTTGGAGTATAAGAATTGTAAATTACTAAATTCTAAAACCAATTGCCCAATCATGCACGCTCTGTTGAGGAAGCATTGCATGCTTGATTCTCAAATGCCTCCAATGATTGTTTCTTGATGCAATGGTCGGATATATAAAAATTAAAAATTAAAAACAAGCAATCAAGTGTACGATGAACCGCAACCAACAAGGTTGCAAATCCGGAGAAGAGCTATCATGGTGGTAACATGGAAGATGCAGAGTGAGAGTGGGCCATGCAATAAAATGGTAAGAAGCATGAAGCTCATGCCAAGAAAACTACCAGGCACTATGGTTCGAGAGGAAAAGTTTCCTAGAAAGATAAATATGTACGTAATTTTTGAGAGGCAAAGTAGCAAGGAAAGATAAATATGTTTGTATGTTCGAGAGGCAAAGTAGCCTAGAAAGATAGATATGTATGTAAGTTATTTTTGAATTAGGAAAATATCACTCTAATCCGTTCTACTAGAGATATGGTCAAGTATCAAGAGAGACACATGGAGTTTGATATTTGGTGATAGTTGTTGGAAAACCATCATATCTGACTCAAGAATCGGATATCTACAAGCGATACTTGTAGTCAACAAATATTGTATTAATCATTTTGGGTTATTGATTTATCTAGTTTGGTTTTGGTTGTTGTAGAGTCAAAGTGATCAAACTTATGTACCTCTAGACAAGGATGAGGAGGACGAGGAAAACAAGGACTTAGATTGATAGATATTTTTTTGTAGTCCTATCTTACAAGTGCAAATATGGCACAACAAACCCTCATGATTTGTACATTAAACTCATTTGGAATTTTGGCTTTATTTGTATTAAATGTAAGTATTGTGTGCTTCAAATTATGTAGGTAAGGTGTGAC
This sequence comes from Adiantum capillus-veneris, assembly GCF_014529385.1. Taxonomy (NCBI): domain Eukaryota; kingdom Viridiplantae; phylum Streptophyta; class Polypodiopsida; order Polypodiales; family Pteridaceae; genus Adiantum; species Adiantum capillus-veneris. The sequence goes on from NC_140935.1 coordinate 61,222,404, forward strand.
ATATAATTTCAAAGTTTCAATTTTTTTTTGTATACTTTTCAAAATGAAATTGATATTTGATATGTCTTATGTAGATAAAAAATAACGATTCGCATTTGGGCCGTCCAAAATTGGATGGCCCATATGAACATATTTATTTTTGAAAAGATGTATAGTAGCAATATACACGATAATATTGGCAATAGCTAAAACAATAATTAACTCAGATATATATATCCGCATCTATTACATTATCATGCTCTTTGTCGTTGCTATTTCCGCTCACGCAACCTTTTCTCTCTTTTTTCCTTTGTTAATATGTGGCAATGCTGGTAGTTCTTGAATTAGAAGAAACCCATTCTCTTAAAAGAAGTAGAGCTAATAATTGTAAAGGGTTGTTCTAAGTTCAAAATATACATGAAGAAACCCATTAAGGTGAGTAATCATAGCTCTTTTCAAAATAATTCCCAGGTTTCAGGAATGTCAATAAGACCATATTAAGAAAATCTAAAAGTAGGTCAATGTTTGCATATCAAGAGAAAGTCAAAAACCAATAACAAATTATTTAGGCCCTCAGTTTCACTGCTCTAACTTTTAACCAAGGTCAAAGACTATTAACCCTTATTAGCGTTTATCACACTAGGTTTCTAGCAAGTAAAAATAGCTAATGGAACAATAAGCACCTTCGCATATTCCAGATAAACCCAACCATTGGTATCAAACATAAGCAACTATTAGTTTAAACTATAAGTGAAGATTCATTGTATGTTACTTTTAATAAAAAAAGTTTAGGTCATCCTTGATCAATATATTCAAAAATAGAACTCCAACAACCCTACAAAAATATACCTTGTAAATCTTTCAAAAAGAGCACCACAATCAAGACTTGCTCAATATGAGATTTAGAAACGATCCACTCTTCCTTTTAAGAAGAAATAATAGGTAGTTCATCAACTCAAAATTAGCAAGTCATAAGCCCAATGCCAAATTTTACATAATTTGAGATAGTCAATTACTGCCATAGACCAAAAATTGGGAAAAGTTAACTGATACCTGCGAAGAAGAAAAGGTATCATCCATCTCCATGCTTTGTAGTGAATATCAAAAAAATCCTTCACCTTATATTTTCCTCCCTCAAGTGCAAGCGCAATAGAGTGAATACATATGTGCATTGATTCTAAACTAAAATAAATATAGTATTCAAGAATAAAAAGGGAGGAAATCCTTCATCTTTAAATAGAGGTTGGGGGGAGTAGACAATGGCAGCCTCCTCTTCTTCATGCTAGCTCATAAGTATACCAAGCTATTGCAAGTAGCCTCATCCTCCATTGTCAAAAACCAATACATATGAGGGGTACCCTCCAAAGCACACATGAACCAAGTCATGCCATATACAAGTTAAACAACATGAGGGAAAGAGGACCCTACTTAGAGAATTAGAGCTAGGCAAGAATGTCTCACCATGTCCTTGAAGTAGTAGTGCCACATAATATCATCCAACAACAATAGAATCCAAAGTCTACATGGGTGATGGAGCCATAATCCATAGTTGCTCAAAGGGTAGTACCCAACATCACTACTGTAGGAGCCCATGATATCATTGCATATAGAGGATGAAGAGAGAAGATCCAATAGGAATTACATTCGCATGGTGAAAAGAGGGGGAGGAGAGAGAAGTAATCCGGTACATGCTAGGGCAGATAATGCCCAACCTTAAAACCAAAAGCAAGCCCACGTGGAATCAAACACCACAAAGTCAAAATGAGAGATTTCCCACGAGAGATTTCCCACTAGGAGGAGAAACTCCCATTTGTACAAAACTAAATAAAATGAGTTGATCTCTTGGGAAAACTATTCCAAGTTGAGTTAGTAGAGTTAAACGAGGTCAGGTAGGCAGACTTCAGACAATTGATTAAATAGAGACAATGACACTAAAATGGAAATGATGAACATACTAGAACTAGAAATGGAATGTGTATCCAAATCAATACAACTAGAATGGAATACAATGGCATGAGTCAAAGGATTTCTCTGAGCTTTAATAGCCAAAAGAATACAAGAGCAAGATGAACTCTAGGAATGGCACTAGACAATAGTACAATACAATGGTGGCACAATACAATAGCAATATAACACAATGATAACCCGTCAAATGAAGTATTGGGCCCTATTTATAGCTGCCGGATTCGGCCTCTAATTGTTTTTCCATTGTGCAATGATTGTAGTAGCTGAGCTTGGTAATTATGAGTTCTGTTGCTAGACTATCTTCCAATGGGGGACTGTTTCCAATATCTACATTTCTGATGTGTGGCTGAAATTTATCAATCTAAAACAAATTGAGAGGCTCCTCTTCAGATTCTAAATTGACCTCTGGGACTAGTGTTGCTGGAAAATTTTACATAAACTTTTTGTACCGTAGTCATTCAAGCACTTTCTTTAGATGTTGTAAGTGCTCTCCATAAGCGCCATTAGCTGACATTCCACCTCAATAACATCATAATGACTTGTAGTACATGTAACTACACCTATGCCATGTTGCATGAATGTGTCAGTAATAACCCTAGTGGTAAATTGTTTGAAAACACATCTTTGTATTTCATTAACAATTCTTTCAATTTAAAAGCGACATTTGCTTGTTTTGGTGATAAATATGTAGCAAGATATGGAAGAGAAAAGAGAGAAGAATGCGGCATCGAGGAATCATCATTTATCAAACCATTATTAACATTTGACAAAAAATGACAAAGTGAGTAACACAAATAGAGTTTTCCTATTTCATCTTGAGAAGAGAGCTTCATAAGCTTAAATATGAAAATAAGTGGTGAGGAATGCACATCCTTTTCCTCCAACAATAGCACATGCACACCATTGGATTCAAACATCAAGCTTGTAGGGTCCCCATTTAAAAATAAAAATAAAAATCCTTTCAAAACATATCAAATGAATAAGTGAAGTTTGAGTTTAGGAAATGAAAAATCCCATGACATTGAAAAGTCAAAAGACTTTTTGCATCTATTTATAAAGAGGTGATTCGAGTGTGCATTCATATATATTTTTACTTCTCTTCTTGTTGTCCTTTCCTCTGCTGTTTTTTGCTCTTTAGAGTTTCTTTGTACCATGCATTTTATATATGTACTAAGCATTTTGTATATGTACTATGTAAGTAGCAATTTTAATTATTTTAGTAGCCATTAAGGTGGTCATTAGAGAAAGTAAAGCTATTATTCTCATAGCTAGCTAAGCTTTAATGAAGACCCTAACCTGTATAACCACTCCCAGCTTAGTACCACATCTGCTTAATCCATATTCATGACTTGAAAATCCAAAGACATATGATACCCCCTGAATCTCTAGTGGTACACCCTTTACATGTGTATCCCACATCTTTGCATCATGGCCATTAATTGTGGCTACCATGTAGCTATGCAAACTATGGGTCTTGGGAAAATTGAGCCTTTTTACTAACTTATAGTTAATGAAATTGATTGATGTAACTTTGTCTACCAAGATTCTTACCCTATGACCTTGTATAAACCCATGCATATACACCAACTCATGTGGACCAAAGGTCCGTCACCACATAAAATCCATAAGATAGCACTCGTGCATCGCTTTGATGCATGCTACTTCCACATTGGAAAAGTAAGAAGAGGACTCAAGGGAACCAATTTCACCGTGTAAACCTCTTACCTTGGGCAATAGAGTTTCCACAATCCTTTTTTCCATGTCCACTTTGTAAGCAATCCTTTTTGCCATGTCCACTTTGTAAGCAATCAAAACATATTTTTTTCTTCTTTGCTTCCTTAGACTCTTCACTAGAGAGATGACCCCTAGGCCCCTTGGGATTTCTGGATGCATCACATGCTGCTACCACAAATTTTCTCTTATTATAAACATGGGATGCTTGTGCATTTGCATGCGGTGTCAGGCATGTGTGTGCTATGCAATGTTTTTTCATATGGATCATCATGGATATGAGCTTGCATTTTAGATTCCTTCAATGTCTTGGGATTTTGGGTTTTAATGTGCTTCTTAAGCTCTAATTTTAACCCACGGATGAACCCATGTACCTACTCAAAGGTGTCTAAACCCTCCACCTTGAGGATCACAACATGATAGTTGAAATGTACTCAAGTAATGTCTTTTGCCGATAGAGTACTTGTCTCATGCCATCCAATTTCTATATGTTTTGTTAGTGGAAAATATTTCTTTCCTAAATACATCCTCGAAGGTCACCCATATATGTGGTATGATGCCCTTCTCCTCGAGCAACATCCACCATTCAATAGGATTTATACTCTAGTGTTAAACTTGTTTGTAGTGTGTGGATTTCATTTGGAGTTTGTCTAAGATCCTAAATATCATCCCATTTCCTTAGGAATATATTCAATGTATCATTGTTGTGCTTCTTTTCCTCCCCTTAAAAGTTGGACAACTAATTTTTTTTAACAAATCATCCACCTCTTTTAGAGAGAGAAGGGGAAGCACCTCCAAATTGGAGCCTTCCTCTTGCAGACCAAGGGTGTTTTTCCCAAGCAGAAGGGCTAAAGAAACCCTAGTTTTCTCATTAGCAGGGCCCTTGGCCAACTATTGCATGAATTGCACAAGTAGATCGAACATTTTTGTCACATTTGCGATTCCTCATATATTTCATTAACGCTTTATTAACTAGAGTTGTGGTGTACTCCTTTGCAAGTCAAACTAGATAGATCCAATGAAATTTTTTAGTTTACTTGAATTCAAAGTCAAATCCCCATCTACACCAGTGATTTCTACTCACTATTGATAGATATACATATCCAATACGGCCTTTTTCATGACGTGTGAGTCTCACTAAAGTGTACTGAAAGCAGCTATTTTCCTATCTAGCAATCTCCTAAACTTGTGTGATGTTTGCTTAGATGCCTTTGTTTCCTCTCCCATGACCACATTATTAGTTTTCAACTAATCTATCTTCCTCTTGAGGGTAGTGATTAATTGTGCATCTTTATTATGCTCAATTTGATGATGCAACATCCGTTCCTTTGATTTGATAGTTTCTTTTCTCAGCTCATCATGTTTTTTCTTAGACTTTTTAAGTTTTGCTTGCAAGACCATCAACTCCAAACTCACAGTTGAGCCCTACATCTCCATCACCTACCCTAGAGCATTCACGATCATATTTCACCCAGCCTGGACATTTGACACACAACCATTTGTGATTATGTCTATATTAGTGTGGTTAGCTTCATAAATTTAGACTAGAGTGTGATAGGGCACTAATGATTTGTCTACATTCTTTGGCACCAATTCCCTTTCAGTGGTTTCTTTCAATGTAACCGTTGAAGCCTATCAAGTCAAACTAGTTGAGATAGCTAGTGTACCACTATGTCCGTCTAAGCTTGAGAAGTACTTGCAACACATTATTCAGTGGCCTTATAAAAAACTGGCTGAGTCTCGGATATATTCATTGGTACACTATCCTTGTTGTGGTCATTGGGTGTCTTTATTCATGTTGTGCTCTTAGGTGGGGTACTAGGCAACTCAAATTCTTTGTCCACTAAAGTATCCTTGGACTGGTAATTACCAATCATCTTTTCCTTTGTGGGCGTCTTTAGCTTTGCCTAGAGCTACACCAATAAGTCTATGGTTTTTCATTTCTTGTAAGATGGACTTGCGTCTAATTGAGTTGCCAGTCTTTTAGATCCAACAGTAGCTCTTTATCCTTGCCTTCAGGAGTCTGCTCTAGTTCTTGTTTGAGTCTAAGGTCTCAAGCTAGCTAGTCTACTTCTCTTTCATGGGTACCCCCAGAACCTTCTTCTAAACCTTCTTGGTATTGACATGTGCTGGTTTGCAAGTGTCCCAATAGAGAAATTGTGCCAATCATACCATGCCTTGAACAGATTATATGTTTTGACCTTAGAAGTTTGCTACATGAGGCTGTTATACAAGAGCTGATCTATACCTATCTTAGCTTTGGGATTTCTAATCTTAGTCAGTAGCCTGCTCAATAGCTTTTCCGAAACATAGGTTGGGTTGTTCTTGAGGCTAATAGCTTTAACAATGAATTTATATACTGGTCTACATTGCAATGCAACTATTGGAATGCCTTGTCCACCAATCTTACACTTCTTTTTGGCCTGGGTATCCACCTTTAGAAACTGGCTGACCTCGTCATGGGCTGAGTACAAAATGACAAATGTAGAACAAAGATAATGCTATTGTTGTAGCTTGCACTAGACTACCATTAATTTTAATGGTCCCCATATCTGGGTTAAAGTTTTTTATGACCTATTGGATAATTTATGCATCAAAAGGAACTTTTGCAGCCTCCAACACGACTTCCATACTCCAAAATTTGAGCAACACTTGTTCCTTTTCTCTAGAAAACATACTTGCCAATCTTGTGATGTGGCACTGAGCACAAAGTTTCTGCAATTGGACTCAAAAGTGCCTCAATCTCCATCATCTTCTACTCTAAATTTTTCACCATCTTCTCTAACAACTTCTTTTTCTATTTGCCCATACAGAAATCCTGCAAACAATCTTGGGTGGAGAGAGAGTACTCACTTGTTGATATTTGCAAGTCAAAGGATGATAACTTTAGGATTTTTGGTAGACAAGCAACCATATTCAATGGAGAAGAAAGTAGAGAAGAAGGTTTTTGTGTAGGAGGTGACTCCACAAACGATGGCTCAGGGAGCTCTCCAAGCCAAGGAGCAAGACATGATAGTCAAAGTGAAGGATCCTGCACCCTTTCCATAGCTATATGCACTTGCACCATGAATGCCCCACTTCTTTCCTACCTCGAGTTTGTGTGCACCATCTGTGACCCCGGGGGATTCACCATGGAAAACTTATTGCACCACATAAATGCAAGGAAGGGTTTTTTTTTACAAGTTACATAAGCGTATAAGTTAGGGGTAGGCCCCCAATAATTTATCTCCCAAGCTTAAAAATAAGGGAGGGGGGTATCATACTTGGGGGGGGGGGGGGGGGGGGACCTGCTGACTCGGGCCTATTGATTGTAAAAATTGGTCACCGGTGTGTACTAGAACTCAAATGAATTTTGGGGAAGTTTTTATCAAGTCACACATAAAATATTGCATCAAGACGGTCATAAATAAGGGCTGATTTGGAGCACGTCAAGTGTTGGTTTACACTAGCTTTGGATGGGTCAGAATTGGATGAGTAGACAGAGTGCAGATTTGTCAGAATTGGATGAGTAGCCAGAGTGCCGATTCATCGGGCACATAGTTTGAAAGTCAAACTAAGACACATTGAAGTTTCATCTAGTTATCAACATAAGTGGTTCCTTGGTACGTTGCCAGTCACTATGCTACACACTCTTTGACTAGTTTTACTCGGTTAGATCTGTGAGACATTGTTGGAATTAGGGTTGCAGAGAAACACACACAGCTTGGAGAAGACGAAGGAAACTCAAGGCACACAATAGAGAGTGTGTTACTTAGTGTGCAATGGAAAGATAGATAGCCCTAGAGTGATGGGCGTATATACAATGCACGGGGGAAAAAAACCTCCTAAAGAGGGAAAAAATGCCCTGGCGGTCCTAGTGTGTTCACACACATCACTACCACATGTATATGGTAACAAATCCCCCCTGGAGTGATGCGGTGAACGAGAGCTGGCACATGAGTAAAGGGAAGTGCCATGCCCTGAGGACAGGATCAGTCCACAAAGGGGAGTAAGCCCAAAGCTTTGCGGAAAGCTTCAAGCTTCTCACGAGACAATGCCTTTGTGAAAAGATCTGCAAGGTTGTCCTGTGTTGGCACATAAGCCAAGCTGATCTCTCCTGCTGAGAGCCTCTCCCTGACATAGTGGTAATGCACCTCAATGTGCTTTGTGCGAGCATGAAAAACTGGGTTCCTCGCAACTGCCAATGCGCTCTGACTGTCAGTGTAGATAGTGTTGGCAGTGTCACGTCCAACACCCAAGTCAGCCATAAGGCGTCTGAGCCATACACACTCAACCGTAGCTGTGAAGACTGCCCTGTACTCAGCCTCACAACTCGAAGTGGCCACAGTAGGTTTCTTCTTGCTCAACCATGATATACATGAACTGCCAAGCATGAAACAAAAACCACTTGTGGACACTCGCGTGTCAAAACAACCAGCCCAATCTGAGTCCGAAAAAGCATGTAAGTCTGGCGGCAATGATCCCCCCTTGGGATAAAACAAGCCAAGATGTAAAGTGCCACTAAGGTAGCGGAAAATCCTCTTGACAGCTTGCCAATGCTTAGACCCTGGGCTATGCATAAATCTGCTGACCTGCGAGATTGCAAACTGAATATCTGGCCTCGTGTTGCATACATAAATGAGGCAGCCAACAGCAGTTTGGTAAAGAGTAACATCAGCAGGATCGCTAGCATCATGTAGACTCAACTTCAAACCTGTTTCCATGGGAGTGGAAATAGGTTTGCAATCCTCAAGTCCAAACTTACATAGCAATGTCTCTATGTAACTTTTGTGACACAAGGCAATACCACCATCACACTGCTTAAACTGTATACCCAAGTAATGATGCAACAGCCCCAAATCTTTCATCTTGAAAGTAGCATTCAAATCAGCCTTAAATTCAGCAATATGTCTCTCATTTGGTCTAGTGATCAGCAAATCATCAACATAAAGAACCACAATGAGAAATACATCATCCTCACGCTTTACATACAATGTGCTTTCTGTTGGACTGTTATGAAAGCCTCGTTTAACCAAATGAGTGTCAGCTTTCTCATACCAAGCACGAGGAGATTGCTTCAACCCATACAAAGCCTTCTTACATTTGCACACATTGTCCTCTTGTCCTTTTATGACAAAACCGCGAGGCTGCGTTACATAAACTTCCTCAAATATGTCACCATTCAAGAAAGCAGTAACAATGTCTGATTGATGTACATCCCAACCAAAATGAGCTGCCATTGCACATAGAAAACGCACAGTAGTCATACGACAAGTGGGAGCAAAAGTATCTTCATAATCTATGCCTTTTTGTTGTGCATAACCCTTTGCAACAAGTCGAGCCTTATGGCGATCGATCTCACCATCCGGCTTGCGTTTCAACTTGTAAACCCACTTCGTACCAATGGCCTTTTTGCCAGAAGGCAAATCACATAAAGTCCATGTGTCATTCTCTATAAGTGCATCATATTCTGATTTCATGGCAGCAACCCAATTTTCTGAATTCTTTGCTTCATCAAAAGACAGAGGCTCCTCAACATCATGTAAACTAGACACAGCCAAAGCATAACAATCTGATGCATAAGATGCATGGTGAGAGCCTGAACGAGTACGACTAGATAAAGGTGCATCCAATTTACTGTCACGCAAAGTGTGCACCAGCCATTTTGGCATACCTCTAGCCTGCTCATTTTCAGCCCTTTCCTCATCAAGTACATCATGTACATCTGCATCAGTAATAGGCTGTTCTAAAACATTTTCAAAAACCCCCATAGGCTGTACATTTGCCTCATTGGAACTTACATTCATATTTCCACCACTGAAAAGAGGCAACAAAGTGTCATAAATGTCCTGTGAGCTTACATTATTGTCTCTAGTACATGACAGCAAGGGCTGAACAGAGTCTTCCACAAACACTACATCCCGTGAAACCAGAATACGTTTTGTTTGCGGATGATACAACCTGTAACCTTTGCTTTCAGCACTATAACCAACAAAAATACATTTGACAGCCTTATCATCCAATTTTTTGCGCTGCACTTGTGGCACCAAAGCATATGCCAAACAGCCAAAAACACGCATGTGCTCAATAGAAGGTTTTCTATCATGCCATGCTTCATATGGAGTAATAGACTGCAAAGCTTTCGTAGGACACCTGTTAAGTACATAAGTGGCACACATGATGGCCTCAAGCCAAAAAGAATGCGGCCTGGAGTAATCATCAATGAAAGTCACGAAGTACAGGTAATTGCCCAAGGACGGAGTTTGCATGGGCCCACAAACATCACTATGCACAAGTTGCAACCTGCATGTGGCCCTAACTGAACCATCCTTTGGAAACATAGAACGCTGCATTTTACCCAGAATACAGCCTTCACAAACATGTTTGACAGGTGCTTCAAGAGGCGGCAAAGAAGCAACCATATCAGATTTCTGCAAACGCAGCAAACTGGCAAAATTCAGATGACCAAAACGTGCATGCCAAATTTTTGCATCTGAAATAGCCCTTGAATCTGCAACAGCATTTGCAAAATTTTGTCCACACTTGTCATACAAAGTGAGCTTATACAGCCCACGGCACAAAAGCCCAGATGCAACAATTTCATCACCAAAACTGAGATCATGAACTGTACATCTGTCATCCACAAATTTGACTACAAGTCCAAGTCTAGCAAGTGCGGATACAGACAAGAGATTCTTCTTGATCCCAGGTACATAAAGTGCATCAACAAGTGTGAAGGAACTGCCATTAGCATCAGTGAGCACAATCTTTCCAACTCCCTGAACTGGATAAGAGGCGTTGTTGGCACAAGTGACTGAATTCCCATGAGGGACAGACTCGAGAGAGGTAAACAATTCACGATGTGAGGTAATGTGCTTTGTAGCACCACTGTCGAAATACCACACATGTGAATCTGCAGCAACTGACAAGCATGCATCATGGATAGCAAGATTTTAAGTGCACTCTGCACTAAAAGCCCATTCTGCATCAACATCAGCAACACATTCTCCTTTCACAGAAGACTCAACGATGGCTGCATTTGTAGTGGAACTAGCATTTGCAGTGGAACCACCCTCTTTCTTCTTAGCCTCTTTGGCCTTCAACTTAGGACACGACTTGATCAAGTGATCATTGGCTTTACAATAATGGCAACGCATCTTCTTTTTTCCCTTATCACCAGAATTTCCAGACGAATTGCTGCCAGCATAAGCATTAGAAACATAATTTTTGCCACTCGCAGCAGAACCATAAGAAGTGGCTGCATTGCTGTTACCACCCTTTCTTTGAGAAGCAATAAAAGCCTGTTCAATTGCACGCTGTCTAGTCCTGTTTTTTTTGGAAAGTGACTCTTGTAATAGCAATGTGCATAATGCATCAAACTTGACAACTTCTAGATTTCCTTGGGTCATAAGTCTCCAAGTACTAGCAAAAGTCTGGTAAGAATATGGTAAGGCATCAAGAACAGTCTGCACAAGGGAACTGTCCGAAATGACTTCACCTGCAGAAATGAGTTGCTCATTGATATCCTTGACACTAGCAAGGAAAGTGTCCATATCATCTTCCTCATGCATAATCTTCGACTCTAGCTCTTTACGCAGCAAAGCAATTTTAGCCTCATTGCGGCTTGCATAAAGACCTGCTAGAATATCCCAAGCCTGTTTTGCAGATTTTGCTGAACGGATGTGAGGAATAATGGTGCGCTTCACAGAAAACGCAATCAATGCATGAGCCTGCGCATCCTTAACATCCCAACGAGCTTGTTCTGCCGTAGGCAAAACAACTCTAACAGCTGCAATCCTTGCAGCAAGACCTGCAACATCCTCAACATCGCCTACATCTTCAGAACCAGGACGCACATCAATGCCCTGCACAATGTTCCAGACACCTTTTGACACAAGAACATGTTGCATCATATAAGCCCACATAGGGTAGTTGTCCCCATCCAACCTGTCTTCAACAACAAACATCTTGAACACATCTGTGTTGTTGTTGTCAGCCATGGTAAATGCTGCACCTGATGTGAAAACTGCCCGAAAATAGGAGAAATGGAGCGGGAACAACTTGTGCTATATAGCACAAACCGTAGAAGACTATAAGGCACGTGTTATGCAGAAAACGGCACTGACAGAAAATCTGCACAAAATGACGAAATAGCCTGTGCTGTACTGCTTGTAGTGGAAACGGAGGCCGAAATGAGCCCAAATCAAAATTCTGAGCAGACCGGGCTCTTCGAGCTCGCCCAAAATATTTGTCGACCTGCGAACGCTCACCAAAGCTCACTGAAATTGGAGAAAGTGAGCAGGCATGTGCTGGAGCAGTTGGCGACTAGGCCCGGGAGGACGTGACCTGCTTTGATACCAATTGTTGGAATTAGGGTTGCCGAGAAACACACACAGCTTGGAGAAGACGAAGGAAACTCAAGGCACACAATAGAGAGTGTGTTACATAGTGTGCAATGGAAAGATAGATAGCCCTAGAGTGATGGGCGTATATACAATGCACGGGGGAAAAAAACCTCCTAAAGAGGGAAAAAATGCCCCGGCGGTCCTAGTGTGTTCACACACATCACTACCACATGTATATGGTAACAGACCTAAATTTTATATGTAAGATAAGTGTATGATAGTTTTGTTCATTGATTGTTGTATAAGCGTAGAAAGGGGGTTCATATTCCCTAATATGAGTCGTATAGAGGGGTTTTATCAAAGTTGTTCGCTTACACGTGGCGTCCTGTTTTGTATATAGAGTGCATCCCCCGAGTCCGTGACATGGTATTCATGCAATGATTAGTTTGTATAATCATTACTAGAAAGATTCATTTAGTGATTTGGTCATTCATTATGAGTAACCGTTTCATTTCAAACTCAGTTGATTGCTTTGAAGTATGAGCCTAAACTTAAATCATACTCTATTGGTTCTGGTTCTTATAAATTGTTACCATATACATGTGGTAGTGATGTGTGTGAACACACTAGGACCGCCGGGGCATTTTTTCCCTCTTTAGGAGATTTTTTCCCCCGTGCATTGTATATACGCCCATCACTCTAGGGCTATCTATCTTTCCATTGCACACTAATTAATACACTCTCTATTGTGTGCCTTGTGCTTCCTTCATCTTCTCCAAGCTGTGTGTGTTTCTCTGCAACCCTAATTCCAACAATCGGTATAAGAGCAGGTCACATCCTCCCGGGCTTAGTCGCCAGCTGCTCCAGCACGCGCCTGCTCACTTTCTCCGATTTCAGTGAGTTTTGGCAAGCGTTCGCAGGTCGACAAATATTTTGGGAGAACTCGTAGAGCTTGCTCTGCTCAGAATTTTGATTTGGGCTCATTTCGGCCTCTGTTTCCACTACAGGCAATACTGCACAGGCTACTTCGTCATTTTGTGCAAAAATTCTGTCAGTGCCATTTTTTGCATAAGAGGTGCCTTACAGTCTTCTACGGTTTGTGCTATATATCACGTGTTGTTCCCGCTCTATTTCTCCTATTTTCGGGCAGTTTTCACATCAGGTACATCATTTACCATGGCTGACAACAACAACACAGATGTGTTCAAGATGTTTGCTGTTGAAGACAGGTTGGATGGGGACAACTACCCTATGTGGGCTTATATGATGCAACATGTTCTTGTGTCAAAAGGTGTCTGGAACATTGTGCAGGGCATTGATGTGCGTCCTGGTTCTGAAGATGTAGGCGATGTTGAGGATGTTGCAGGTCTTGCTGCAAGGATTGCAGCTGTCAGAGTTGTTTTGCCTACGGCAGAACAAGCTCGTTGGGATGTTAAGGATGCGCAGGCTCATGCATTGATTGCGTTTTCTGTGAAGCGCACCATTATTCCTCACATCCGTTCAGCAAAATCTGCAAAACAGGCTTGGGATATTCTAGCAGGTCTTTATGCAAGCCGCAATGAGGCTAAAATTGCTTTGCTGCGTAAAGAGCTAGAGTCGAAGATTATGCATGAGGAAGATGATATGGACAATTTCCTTGCTAGTGTCAAGGATATCAATGAGCAACTCATTTCTGCAGGTGAAGTCATTTCGGACAGTTCCCTTGTGCAGACTGTTCTTGATGCCTTACCATATTCTTACCAGACTTTTGCTAGTACTTGGAGACTTATGACCCAAGGAAATCTAGAAGTTGTCAAGTTTGATGCATTATGCACATTGCTATTACAAGAGTCACTTTCCAAAAAAAACAGGACTAGACAGCGTGCAATTGAACAGGCTTTTATTGCTTCTCAAAGAAAGGGTGGTAACAGCAATGCAGCCACTTCTTATGGTTCTGCTGCGAGTGGCAAAAATTATGTTTCTAATGCTTATGCTGGCAGCAATTCGTCTGGAAATTCTGGTGATAAGGGAAAAAAGAAGATGCGTTGCCATTATTGTAAAGCCAATGATCACTTGATCAAGTCGTGTCCTAAGTTGAAGGCCAAAGAGGCTAAGAAGAAAGAGGGTGGTTCCACTGCAAATGCTAGTTCCACTACAAATGCAGCCATCGTTGAGTCTTCTGTGAAAGGAGAATGTGTTGCTGATGTTGATGCAGAATGGGCTTTTAGTGCAGAGTGCACTTAAAATCTTGCTATCCATGATGCATGCTTGTCAGTTGCTGCAGATTCACATGTGTGGTATTTCGACAGTGGTGCTACAAAGCACATTACCTCACATCGTGAATTGTTTACCTCTCTCGAGTCTGTCCCTCATGGGAATTCAGTCACTTGTGCCAACAACGCCTCTTCTCCAGTTCAGGGAGTTGGAAAGATTGTGCTCACTGCTGGTAATGTCAGTTCCTTCAGACTTGTTGATGCACTTTATGTACCTGGGATCAAGAAGAATCTCTTGTCTGTATCCGCACTTGCTAGACTTGGACTTGTAGTCAAATGTACAGTTCATGATCTTAGTTTTGGCGATAAAATTGTTGCACCTGGGCTTTTGTGCCGTGGGCTGTATAAGCTCACTTTGTATGACAAGTGTGGACAAAATTTTGCAAATGCTGTTGCAAATTCAAGGGCTATTTTAGATGCAAAACTTTGGCATGCATGTTTTGGTCATCTGAATTTTGCCAGCTTACTGCGTTTGCAGAAATCTGATATGGTTGCTTCTTTGCCGCCTCTTGAAGCACCCGTCAAACATGTTTGTGAAGGTTGTATTTTGGGTAAGATGCAGCATTCTAAAGTTCCATAGGATGGTTCAATTCGGGCCACATGCAGGTTGCAGCTTGTGCATAGTGATGTTTGTGGGCCCATGCAAACTCCGTCATTGGGAAATTACCTGTACTTTGTGACTTTCATTGATGATTACTCCAGGCATGCATGGGTATTTCTGCTTAAAGCAAAGTCCAAAGTTTGTATGTGCTTCAAACAATTTCTGGCTATGGCTGAAAATGTCTCGAAATGTACTATGGGCACCCTCCGTTCCGATCGAGGGGGGGAGTATATGTCTCATGAATTTAATGCATTTTTGGCTAGTCGGTGGGATA
This sequence comes from Adiantum capillus-veneris, assembly GCF_014529385.1. Taxonomy (NCBI): domain Eukaryota; kingdom Viridiplantae; phylum Streptophyta; class Polypodiopsida; order Polypodiales; family Pteridaceae; genus Adiantum; species Adiantum capillus-veneris. The sequence goes on from NC_140935.1 coordinate 61,237,530, forward strand.
AAACACCATTGTACAGTGCCGTATACACCTCAGCAAAATGGTGTTGCTGAGAGGAAAAACAGGTCACTGACGGAAATGGCACGATGTATGGTCAAAAGTCAAGCTTTGCCGCATTCTTTTTGGCTTGAGGCCATCATGTGTGCCACTTATGTACTTAACAGGTGTCCTACAAAATCTTTGCAGTCTGTTACTCCATATGAAGCATGGTATGATAGAAAGCCTTCTATTGAGCACATGCGTGTTTTTGGTTGTTTGGCATATGCTTTGGTGCCACTAGTGCAGCGGAGAAAATTGGATGATAAGGCTGTCAAATGTATTTTTGTTGGTTATAGTGCTGAAAGCAAAGGTTACAGGTTGTATCATCCGCAAAAAAAACATATTCTGGTTTCTCGGGATGTAATGTTTGTGGAAGATTCTGTTCATCCCTTGCTGTCATGTACTAGAGACAGTAATGTAAGCTCACATGACATTTATGACACTTTGTTGCCTCTTTTCAGTGGTGGAAATACGAATGTAAGTTCCAATGAGGCAAATGTACAGCCTATGGGGGTTTCTAAAAATGTTTTAGATCAGCCTATTACTGATGCAGATGTACATGATGTACTTGATGAGGAAAGGGCTGAAAATCAGCAGGCTAGAGGTAAGCCAAAATGGCTGGTGCACACTTTGTGTGACAGTAAATTGGATGCACCTTTGTCTAGTTGTACTCGTTCAGGCTCTCGCCATGCATCTTATGCATCAGATTATTATGCTTTGGCTGTGTCTAGCTTACATGATGTTGAGGAGCCTCTGTCTTTTGATGAAGCACAAAATTGAGAAAATTGGATGGCTGCCATGCAATTAGAATATGATGCACTTATAGAAAATGACACATGGACTTTATGTGATTTTCCTCCTGGCAAAAAGGCCATTTGTACGAAGTGGATTTACAAGTTAAAACGCAAGTCGGATGGTGAGATCGATCGCCATAAGGCTCGACTGCCGTTGCAAAAGGTTATGCACTTCAAAAAGGCATAGATTATGAAGAGACTTTTGCTCTCACTTGTTGTATGACTACTGTACGTTTTCTATGTGCATTGGCAGCTCATTTTGGTTGGGATGTACATCAATCAGACATTATTACTTCTTTCTTGAATGGTGACATATTTGAGGAAGTTTATGTAACGCAGCCTCGTGGTTTTGTCATAAAAGGACAAGAGGACAAAGTGTGCAGATGTAAGAAGGCTTTGTATGGGTTGAAGCAATCTCCTCGTGCTTGGTATGAGAAAGCTGACACTCATTTGGTTAAACGAGGCTTTCGTAACAGTCCAATAGAAAGTACATTGTATGTAAAGCGTGAGGGTGATGTACTTCTCATTGTGCTTCTTTATGTTGATGATTTGCTGATCACTGGACCAAATGAGAGACATATTGCTGAATTTAAGGCTGATTTGAATGCTACTTTCAAGATGAAAGATCCAGAGCCAAAAAAAGACTCATTAGAAGTCTCATTATAGTACAAGTATGAGGGATGGTACCATAGCATCAAATGAATCATACCACATCAATCGGACAGTAGTCCATAACTCATATGAGATGGAGTCAGATTGGCCAACTCTACAATACCATGCTTATCTTTGCCTTTAGCCATATAGCCAATAACTAAACCCAACACCCTTGCGGAAAAAAATGTCACACTCTCAAAGCACACAAGTACTCACACGCTCACAGAAGCCACACAGTACCAATGCTAAGTGAGCAAAAAACGCTCACCTTTATATTGATGGGAGCCCATGGCCATTTCACTTTATAGTAGTGTTGCAAGCCAGCTTCAAGATGAAGATGATACAGTAGCACCACATCATTAAGTGTCCGCATTCTTTCTGAGAGTTAGTGAGGTGCGGGCCAAGTTTCTACAGCAACCTCATCTCGTACAGAGAATGGGAGATGGGAGAGATAGAGAGATAAGAGAGGGGCAAGAGAGAAGGGGAAAGAGGAAGGTAATGCACAATATTGCAGACTTGCAGTAGGTCATAGAAGAGGGAAAAAATGACAGGGCGATCGAGCCCGCCTTCCTTCATAGAACTTTAATTAGCTACTACTGGTAAGGTGTTTATTAAAGGCACCTCTTATGATATCCCTACTGATTTTACTCCGATAATTTACCCAAGGCTCCTTAGGTTAAATATTCCCTAGTTAAAAAACACCACAAGGATATTAACACACTATCCTTAGTAATGTGTATGTGTGTGTGTGTGTGTGTGTGTGGGGGGGGGGGGGGGGGGGGGGGGGAGGAGAGAGAGAGAGAGAGAGAGAGAGAGAGAGAGAGAGAGAGAGAGAGAGAGGTTACTCCCCAAATAATGAGCGCCAACTTGCAATTAGAGGGTGAGGAACCCAACGGCCCAAGAGTCAAAGAGCACGTGGCAAGAAAGAGGGGGAGAAAGGATGAACCGACTCAATAGGTAGCACCAACCAAGCTAAGAGGAGGTGTAGAGAAGTGGTCATGCAATTGTGGTTGTAAGTAGGAGTTGGGTGGAGAAATATTAAGTTATGTCACATTGTAACACGCTTTACAACATGGGTCGCTAGATCTCCAATTCTAGAAAATATTATCCAATCCTAATGGGATCAATCCCTATGTTGTTACATGGGAATGAAAATGCTAAAATATTCATGCCTCCATCCCTATCCGAGGGAGAGGTTTCTATCTTGATGCAACTACGAATTTGGTACAATCAAATAGGCAAAAAAATAAAAATTAGTTTCTCATTGAAGATTAAAAACATTTTTTTTCCCCTCGAACTCTACTACCCTAACATTTTTTTGTGCAACAACCTCTCTCTCATTTCCTTAGGATGTTACGTAGTGGTTAGTCGTCTCCAATATTCAAGGAAGGGGTTTTTGATGGGTCTGCCTTGGTATTGCATTCACACCATTGTATTAAACGACCCTAGTCGGCTAATTTTCATACATCTGATGCATATAGATTTGGTATTTAATTGTGCGGGCTCGATGGCTTCATATGGACCAGCTTTCTTTGATCCATTGGACCTCATTCTTGATCCAATGAGGAGGTAAGGTATGTTTGTCATTCCCTTTATGACTCACATTGGAGTATCAAAATCTTGGGGAGGTTGGATTATATAGGAGATACTGCAATAGACACGGGTATCTAGAGTTATGAAGGTGTATCCATAGCTTATATCATACTATCTAGCTTGCTGTTTCTAGCTGTCCTATGGCATTGAGTGTATCGGGACCTAGATCTAAGTTTTTAATGATCGTGCGGGAAAACAATTTGTGGATTTACCCAAGATAGTTGGAATTCACCTATTTATTTCAGGAGTACTTTGTTTTTCATATGGGGTGATTCATGTAACCGGTTTATTTGGTCCCAGCATTTGCATCTCATACCCATTTAGATTAACTGAAAAGGTGGAACCCATAGACCCCTTGGGGGGTCAAGGGCTTTGAACCATTCATTCCAGGTGGGATAGTTTCACATCACATAGCAGCAAGAGTGTTAGGTATACTCTCCGGATTGTTCCACCTCAGTGTTCACCCTCTCTAGAGGTTGTACAAAGCTTTACACATGGGAAATATTAAAATCATGTTAGCTAGTAGTATTGTCGCATCTTTTTTGCTGCCTTAATGGTTTTTGGAACCATGTGGTACATAATTTTTGCCACCGATTGAATTATTTGGCCCTACCTACTATCAATGGGATTAGGGTTATTTTCAGCAAAAGATAAAACGATGCATATGATTAGGTGAAGCTAAATATCTCAACTTATCCCAAGTTTGGTCAAAGATTCCGGAGGAATTGGCTTTTTATTATTACATTGGTAATACAAAGGGTGGGTTGTTTAGGATAGGTGGAATGGACAACGAAGATGGCATAACTGTCATCTGGTTAGGTCATGCAATTTTTGGGTATGGAAGGTTAGGAGCTATTTGTATGCAATTTGCTAACCTTCTTTGAAGCATTTCCAATCGTCTTGGTAGATGGAGAAAGTGTTGTAAAGATGATGTACCATTCAGACGAGCAGAATCAAAATACAGTGTTGAGCAAGTGGTGTAATCGTACACTTTTTGGGGTCGCAAATTAGATGGCACTAGCTTAAATTACCCTGCCATCGTAAAGAAATATGCTAGGAAGTGTTTAATGGGGCAAAACTTTTGACTTTGATTGTGCCACTTTAAAATTGGATGGTGTATTGAGAAGTATTTCATAGGGTTGGTTCACTTTTGGTCACACCACAATTGCTCTCATCTTTTTCTTTGGCCACATTTGGCATGGTGCGAGAAATCTGTTTAGAGATGTTTTTGGCAACATCAACCCCAATTCGGATGCCCAATAAGAATTTGGTGCATTGAAAAAGTTAGGAGGCCTAAGTACCAAAAACAAGTTGTTTAGGAAATTCCTTCTTACACATCCCATTGAACTCGATAATAAGGGATTTTCTCTTCCCCTATACCAGCAGCTTGGTCGGATCAAAGAAAAATTGAATAAAAAAACATGTCTTTTTCAAGACTCAATGAATTGCTTTAGTTGAATAGGTTTAACCACTTTGGATTTAAGCTAATGAAATGAAATTCTACAAAGTTGCTACCTAATACTACTGATTCAATGCCCAATTGAAAAATTATCCATGAAATTGTTCTCAACCAATTCTTGCCCACATTGGGAAAGAGAGATACAAATATGTGGACATTTAATGGCTCGTGTAATTACAAAATAGTGGTAGAGGATCTGATGCCCATCATGTCTTCTCAACTACCAATTAAATAAATAGAGTATCTTGTCGATATATACTAAAAATCTAAGATTTTGTGAGTATTCAACAAGCTAGATTAAAACAAGGTAATATTAATCCATGTATGTATTCCACTTGCTCCACACAAATTTTGGGGGATAGGTACATTGATAAGGTCAAAAAATTTCCCAAGACAATAACACTATCGATTTCTAGGAGGGGATACAAGCTAGCATGAGATTCATGTGGAATTCAGTTTTGAGGTTTTTGAAGCTCCATCATCGCCCCCTTATTTATGAATGACACCTTCTTTATGAAAAAATGGAGAAGCACCGGAAAATGAGGACACCTTATTTGAGAGTGGGAATGGCTCTCAGAACCTATTCTTGCCTAATCTGTGTGATCAAATCTTCATGTGTAGTTTACAAAGAGGGATCCGCATAAGCTTACCTATCCTGCTAAGGTATATGATTGGTTTGAAGAGTGCCTCAAAATTTAGGCAATTGAAAATGATATTCCTTGTAAATACATCACTCTACATACATCTAGTTATGGGAGGAATCACATTAACCCGCTTCTTGGTTCAAATAGCTATTGATTTTTCTATTGAACTTTTATTACCATTAATTGTTATGGAAGCTGCTCAACATACAATGATTGAGGTACATTTTGGCTGGCTTATTTGGTATGTTCACCAGCTTGGCCATGGTGGGAGAAACTTAGTAGCAGTGGCCGACAAGGTGTCCTTAGCTCCAATTCCATTAGGCACTGCAGATTTTTTGGTGCATCGCATCCACACATTCACAATTCATGTTATTGCATTAATATTATTGAAAGGCATCTTATTTGCACATAACTATCCACTAATACCTGACAAAACAAGTCGTGGTTTTTGCTTTCCTTGGAACAGCCCCGGGAGGGGGGACACCTACCAGGTATTTTCTTGGGATCACGTATTCTTGGGGGTAGATGTAAAACTCTATTTTAGTGGCTATATTCCATTTCAACTCAAAGATGCAATCAAATGTAAGGGGAAGTGTAAGTGAATAGGGAGCATTGAGCCACATCATCAGAGGAAACCTTGCACAAAGTTGAATGTCAATCAGTGGATGGGGCTGTGAGATTTTTTGTGTCCAAAGGCTTCTCAAGTCATTCAATCATATGGTTCTTCATATTTGCATGTGGGCTTCTATTCTTAGGGGCTCAGTTTGTTTGGGCCTTTAGCCTAATGTTCCATTTCAATGGTCACAACTATTGGTAGAAACTTATTGAATCTATAGTTTGGGCTCAACAAATTGAAAGTTTCTCATGTTACCCAACCCAAAGCTCTAGGTATTATACACGGATGGGTAGAGGGAGTATCTCGTTACCTTTTAGGTGGAACCACCACATCTTGGGCATTCTTCCTGGAGAGAATCATTACACGGATTATCCATGCCATTTGGGATCCTCATTTTGGTCAACCAAAAATCAAAGTCTAACTAATGGTACACTATTGGTTTACGCAATAACCAAGATCTCTATATGAGAGCCATTTTTTTGCTAGATATTGCTGCTTTATTCCTACCAGATAGCTTGTTACACCTCCAACCGAAATGAAAGTTGAGCATCTCTTGGTTTGAAAATGTTGTATCTCGTCTTAATCATCACCTATTGGGTTTATTTGGAGTGAGTTCCCTGGATTGGATAGGCCAATTGATTCATGTAGCTATTCTTGAAGCAAGGGGTGAGCATGTCATATGGAACAATTTATTGACTACTTCCCCGCATCCCTAAGGGTTGGGACTTTTTTTTTGGGTCAATGGAGTACTTACTCGCAAAATCCTGACTCTTAACACCCATTTGTTCAATAATGACCAAGGAGCACGAACAATTATTCCAACTTTTTTTGGGGGATTCCATCCACAAACTCAAAGTTTGTGGGGTAAGTGATATTTCTCATCACCACCTAGCAACAACCGTTGTGTTTATAAGTGTTGGCCATATGTATAAAACTAACTTTGGTATTGGACATAGTAATAAAGAAAATCTGGATGCTCACATTTCCTCGGGAGATAAGCTGGAGCATGGACATATGGGACTTTATGATACAATTAATATTCTCTCCATTTTCAATTAGGACTTGTTTATCTGCTTTGGGAGTCATTACCTCCCTTGTTGCACAACATATGTATTCCTTACCCACCTATGCTTTTTTAGCATAGAATTATATGACCCAAGCCGCACTATATACTCAGCATCAATACATTGTTGGGTTTGTCATGGCAAGAGATTTTGAACATGGAGCCATCTTCTTTCTTAGAGATTATGATCCCAATCAAAATAGAGATGATGTGTTGGCAAGAATGTTAGACCACAAAGAAGTGATAATATCTCACATAAATTGAGCTAGTTTATTGCTGTGCTTTCATACGTTAGGGCTTTATGTTCATAACGATGTACTGTTAGCCTTCCAGAGTCCAAAAAAGCATTTTTTTATCGAACCCGTAATTGCTCAATGGATTCAATCTGCTCATGGTAAATTTTCATATGGTTTTGACGTGCTTCTATCTTCAACAGATATTCTACCAAGTAATGTTGGATAGGGCTTATGGTTACCTGGTCAGCTAGATGCTATTAACAGTAGTTAAATTTTTTTATTTTTAGTGATTGGTCCCATGGATTTTCTTGTTTACCACGCCATTGCTTTGGGTTTACACATTTTGGTGAAAAGTGCATTAGATGCACGCGGATCCTAGTTGATGTGGGATAAGAAAGAATATGGCTATAGTTTTCCTTACTTGTGTTGGTCACTGCTAGAGCTAGTAATCTCCACACTCAAATTGGAGACAACTAGGAGATGCAGTTTCATTCTTTTGATTTAATTTTTTGAAAAAAAAACAACTATGGGGCTATTTCCTATTAGTAAGTACTCTGAGTCGATTGTGTGGCATGCACATCAAATTCTACCTGCTACAAATG
>NC_140935.1:61250226-61297726 GCF_014529385.1 Adiantum capillus-veneris
TTCTTTGATTTCATACCATGCTTTCTAAAGTAGATTGCATTTGGCATACATGTCAATGAAGGCAATGCCAAGCACAATTTCCTTTTTCCAACAACCCCTAACTAACATAAATGATGAATACTTTGTCCATAGTAACATCTTGTGTAGTGCCACATGCATTCAAAATGTAAGCATAGGAGAGAAGTTGTCACTTTATATGTTGAAAACTGTCCAATGAATTTGGCATAAACATTTTGTATCCCTCAAATAGATCCAAATATTATCAAGGATAATCTTTCGCTTGGTCTCATCCATCATGGTGCATACAATTGGCCGTTCTCTTGAGCAAGGAGCTCCTTGCTTCTCCACTCTATGTGCTCCATAGACCATAACTCTGGACATGCCAAAGTGGGTATTGAAGAAATCTTCGATAACAATGGCAAGAGAAGGAGGTGTCTCTAACTTATCTTTGGGAATTCCATGAATAACAATGTTCTTGGAATGTCGCTCCCACTCCTCCACATCCACATTCTCAACATTCTTTGTTTGAACCATAGCTTGCATGAGTGAGGAATTAGAAACCCACATTGCTACCACATACATCATCCCAAGGCTTGTTTGTGCATACATTTTCCATGTCGCATACATCTCGACTCATGGTGTCAAGTTTCTCCTCTTTCAATACATGGTCATGCTCTACTTTGCTCATCCGCTCCTTCAAAGCATTCAAGTCCACAAGAGAACGTTTACATTCCTTGACTTCCTCTTCAAGTTGCATCAAACGTGTTGTTTGCATCTCAAATGTCCTCTTGAGATTCTCATTCTCAACCACAAGTACCCTTAGTGTGCCATTCTCCATTGCAAGTGCTCATCAGTCTTTGCCTTGTTTGTTTACTGTCTCTTGCAATGATATCAAGTATGCCATGATCATGGTTTTTGATGTCATTTCTTGGGTGGTTGTGTTGCTATGTCCACACTTAGGAGATTTTGGATCATTTTCCACAATGGTTGTGGACCTTGTTGAAGAAAAAGAACCCTTGAGAGTGCCGGAAGACATTGTATGTAAAATAAGAGATGAGAGTCAATTTTCTTGACCTTGTTCACTTCGGGAATTCTGCTGCAGAAGCACCTTCCATAACTCTAAAAATTTCTGTCTTTACGTCAATGCGTAGATGGATTTGTGCTCTTTGATTGAGGCTATAGATCACCCAAATCCAAATTTGGATAAAGAAGCTATGATCCAAAGAGTGAACCGCTGTCTACTAGGTCAAAAAACGGCTATGGTTTTTGTGTGTGTGTGTGTGTGTGTGTGTGTGTGTGTGTGTGTGTGTGAGAGAGAGAGAGAGAGAGAGAGAGAGAGAGAGAGAGAGAGAAGGGGTATAGAGAGGAATATATATACGTATATGTATACATACATACATACACACACACACACATATATATATATACACACACACACACCCACATACATATATATGTATTTATATGTATATATATATGCACGCACGTAGACGCACGTGCGCGCGCACACACACACACACACATATATAAATAAATAAATAAATAAATAAATAAATAAATAAATAAATATATATATATATAGAGAGAGAGATGGAAGAGAGATAAAGAGATTGATAGAGAGAGAGAGAGGTGGTAGGAGGGAGGGATAGAGAGAGAGAGAGAGAGAGAGAGAGAGAGAGAGAGAGAGAGAGAGAGAGAGAGAGAGAGAGAGAGGGCTTAGACAAAAAGCTTGCTCCAAAAGTTGATTTTGGAGCGAAGCGAGCTTCTTTCTAGATTGCTCAGTTGAGATTTTTTTGTGAAAAAGATCCCTTGAAACCTCAACTCAAAAAAATAGGCACATATGTGTACATTTATGTATACATTAAAAAGGGTTGGGGTTTTTCTTTTAATAGGTCCTTAGTATAAATAAAACAATGTATAATAGATCTCTTCATCAACATGGGCCACAATTTGCGTTTGTAATTTTGATGTTTTAAGTCAATCTGAGCTGCTTCCATGTCTTTCAAAACATTAAAATGTTTCCACAAAGAGTGGCCTACATTTTTGAATACATGCATAGGATCAAGAAGATCTTCAAAATCCTTCCAATACTCCAAAGAAAAACATACAAAGATAAAGGGAGTTAGAGAGGGTCATCCTTGAGATTGGTTATCATCTTCATCTCTTGTAAGCTCCAACGCTAGATCCATAATGGGCCCTTCAATCCACTTTAGGTACATATCTGTGGGTGTTATCTATTTTGGACATCGTCCATTCTTGATCTTTCCATCGAAATGTTTAGTTTCTGTACTTTGACGAAGCAAATGATCTTTGCATAAAATCGTCTATGTTGAAGGGATATATTTTTATTGACATGCTTACTGTACATAGATTTCAACCAATCACCACATGAGGGACAAGCTTTATCCTACATCCATAGTAAAATATTTAATATGATGATAAAAAATATAATAAATTGAAATATATCTACGTGTATTACTTAAAAACAAATAAGTACTAGCACAAAATCTATAGCCGGGAAAGTCTTGTAAAGTTCATGCTAAAATTCCGCGAACCCTCAATCTCCTTCCATTTTTTGGTTTTGACATATTAAGCATATTGTCTATGCCTCTCCAGAATCTTTTAGATTGTCAATTAGAGGTGCCAAGTATACATTAATGTTTTTAACTTGATGTTTTCTTGAAATTATGAGAGACGCGTCGCTATGAAACCAATCGCTATTTGCGACGCAGGTATAGACGCGTATAGAGACGCAGATTGCCACGCATATAGCAATGCCGATTGCGACGCACATAGCTACGACCATAGCAAAATTTTTTTTTCTTGGGCAGAGGGCAAGTAGCCTGGCCTGTGCCCAGTTAAAAGATGGACACAGCCACAGCCAGACTTCCTGCCCTCTACACAAGAAAGCGAGCAGCACCAAAATATCAACCATGCTCCCGCGCGCAGAAATTTCGGCAGAGTTCCCTTTGTTTTTACATAAACTTTTAAAAAAAAACCATATCATGTATACGCCTCCTACATGCTATCCATGTAGGATCTCACATGAGATTTAAGGCCAATGAAAGAAAACCGTACCAACTAAAAAGCATAGCCATAACTTAAAAGCATAACCATAACTTAAAAGCATAACCATAACGAACCATAACCATAACTTAAAAGCATAACCATAACGAACCATAACCATAACTTAAAACCATAACTTCAAACCATAACTGGCTATAACCACTTTGATCAAAACCATAATGCAAATAACCATAATCATAAACAAAATTAACAATAACCATAAGCATAACCAGAAAGAGAAACAATAACTGTCTATACAATGACAATGACAATAATCATAACCATAAGGGAAACAATAACTGTCTGAACACTAACTGTTTGTACAAAAAAGAGACACAGAAGCGTGTCTGTGTCTCACAAAGCATATATATGAAATCTGGTCCACTAATGACTAGGCGTCGCAACCTGCACATATGAAAACTCACAAAATTAGTATTGATATTACTTCACATATACTGACTTAATTAAATCAACTCACACATATTGACGTCTCACCTCAAGAAATCAGCGAGACTGTAAGGTCTCCCAGTCTACAGGCTCTCCTGAAGCTTCAAGATCATTCAGTACTTCATAGATACCTCTGCAATATCCATCTGACTCCTCCTCGCGTGATGGAGCTCGATGCATCACAAGATTCTGCGTTTATACAAAAATCAAAGTAATAAGAATACATGATTCATCGCGTTTTAAAAAACGCCATAGTTAAGATTGGATTAGAAACTCACAAACTCATAGCGAAAGGTGTCGAAGCCTCCGTTGCCAAGATGAGATGTCCCCCTAGTCATCTGTCGTACCTACGTGGCCTCACGCTGCTATTTGAACCGCGTGGCCGCTGTCCGCTCATCCTCCTTGATCTGCAGCCACGTCTTGTGTGGGATGTCCGAAGGCTTCGGCGAGCCGGTCTTGAAAGCCTTTCGACCTGCATCTCGTCGATGTTTGATGGTGTCCCGTGAAACACCCTTGATCCACCGCGCCGGAACAACGGAAGAACTTGGAGCAGGCTGGTACTCTCTCAGGATGGTTTCCACTATGTAAGTGACTTTTTCTTTTTCTTGCTGATCCCAAGACATCAGAATGCTGGTCGAAAACTGCAGCTCCACGAGCTGGTGAATCCGCTGTCGCATCTCAGTCCCGACTCTATCCATGTCAACAAAACCATCTCCCCGTACAGTATAGAGCTTGGAGGCACTAGGATCATGTGCCCCCAAGGTGTACCAAGAGGTGTGTCGAGAGGTGTGCCTGGGTAAGACGGGGGTCGTGAGGGAGGAGGGGTCGAAGCATCTGTGGACCCTCCTCCACAGCAACCACCACCTCCACCTGACGATCACCGAGATCAGTGAGTGCACCTGTGCTGCGGAGATGAGGATGTAACCGCCTCTGCCCCACCCCTAGGTGTCGAAGCGGCCGTGATGGGAGAAGAAGGCGTCGTACCCATAGGCGTCCTGAACCCCGTAGGTGTCCCCTCCCTAGGCGTCGGACCCTCGAGTGTGAAGCCCGGAGGCGTAGTACCCGTGCCTCTGGCTACCCAGTACTGAGAAGCCTCTGCCATCTGAGCAGGCGTCATTCGTGTAACGAAGCCCATGAATGCATCTGCACTCATGGAAGCGGGATTTAGAATCTCGTCTGCCATACTAAAGTCCTGCACAAAGAAAGTAAAATAAAGCGTCAGAACACAGTTGTTAAAATTAACTTTAAGCTTAATTTTAAATCAAAGTCTTCACACAAACACTTACAGGCCTAGGCCTCGACGAGTGAGGCATCATCGATAAGATCTTGCACCGTATCATCGTCTATCTCTAATTGCAAACATAACTCTGCCCCAACTCGTTCTGGTAGATTGTCTTCATCCATTGCATCTTCATCTACAAGTGTCAATTCTGGCTCGTCTGCGTCATCCCTCGTATATCTGTTAGCTTCCTCTGCCATACCTTCGTCCATCTCATCTAATGTCACAGTAGTATGGACGTCGTCTGGTTGACTTTCCTCCAGAAGATCTTGCCCTTGAAATACTTGTTTATTTCTTGGAGCAACCTGAACCACAAACCACCATTGTCGCTCTCGAGGGTCCGGTACAAAGACCACTTGCTTGCAATGTTCGGGGAGAGCAAATGTGTCGCTCGCATCTGTCCAAGTCTTTGTAGAATCTATTTACACAAGTTTGTTTCCATCTCTGCGTACCACTGCATTGCGACCAGAAGTAATCACCTTGAACCACTTCACATCCAACAAAAACATCTCAAACCGCCTGGAGCTTACTTTCAAGATATCTGACACCAGACCACAGTTTTCCAGGTTGCTAGTGCTCTCATTCGTGTCTCTAGCACTGGCCTTGCTCTTTTGCATGAAACTAACCATTACCCCACTGTCAAACATGTTTCTTCTGGTGTCAATTTGTTGTGTTCTGAAATGCTTTCCATGCGACCACAGTGCCATGTATGTATGATACTTCCAGTCACATCCAATAGCGAGCTCTTCCTCTTCTAGAGATATGGGTTCTCCGATCTGTTGAGCTGCTCTCACTGTCTTGTCCAACCATGCCATTGTAGGGAATTCAGGTAGAGGAGCGAGATAGTCTGGCAAGGGTAAGCCTCTAGTCGTTCGACTTTGCCTGAAATCCTGTCGCTCTAGATTGCGTCTCTCTTTCTCTTCTTCGTACCTTTCAAGCCATTTTTGCATCGGCGCTGAATTTAGTATACAGAACTTTGTGAAGCTCGATTGTCTTTCATTCCCATGATTATCTTCCAGAGGAGCTCTCCCACATTCTTGAATATATGCATTGGATCCAACAAATGGTTAATTAGTAGATCACCCCAGTACGGCAACGTATGCAGAATGGACAAACGTTTCATTCTTGGAACAGGTTTCCCCTCATGTTGCTCCCATCAGCGACGCCACTCTTGTACATGCATAGGACGAAATTCGACGCGACCAAGCTGGCCTTCGCGCAAGTGATGGCCATCTGGAAGATAATGGTGGTGGCCTTGATAAATTGTCTTTCGAACAGAGGTAGAATAGCACACATCCAAAGACTGCCCACAAATTGGACATGCATTGTATCGCGAAGTTGTTAGTCCTGCATATATCAAAGCATGAATCAGGCCAAGGCAAAGGGCTTGCGAATAGCGAGAATTTTGTAAATCAATAACCATTACCAGAAGCTTCTCCATATCCTGGCCAATCATGCATAGTCCACATAAGAAGTCCATGGATCCTTGCATGCTATTGTCCTACTGGTTCAACCGCATCTGCTATGTCGATCCCATGCCATAACTCCTGGAGCTCGTCAACTAGTGGAGCTAGATAAACATCCATGTTTTTTGCCTTGAACTTACCAGGTACAATCAAGCTTAAAATCAAATGACCCTTATTGATAGCAAGCCACGGCGGGAGGTTGTAATTGATAAGGCACATAGGCCAAGTGCTCCATGACGAGCTTCTCAAACCAAATGGATTGACTCCATCCATTGCCATGCCCAAACGCAAATTGCCTGGTTCACTCTTAAAATGTGGCCAGGTATCTTCAATGTGCCTCCAAGCCTTCGAATCAGCGGGCACTCTAAATGTTGCGTCAGTGGATCTATTCATAGAATGCCACCGCATCAACTTTGCAATGGAACCACAACGAAACATGATTTTTATCCTAGGAATAATAGGGAAATGCCGCAACACTTTAGCTGGCACTGTCTCGCCAACTGCATCTTGGTTGTAGCGCATTGCTCCACACTTAGGACACGACAGACAATCTGCAAATTCATTGCGAAAAAGAATGCAATCATCTGGACATGCATGAATCTTGTTGTAGTCCAAGCCAACCGAGGTCAGAAGTTGCTTTGCGTCTGGCCTGGAGGGGGGCATTTCATTGCCAGCCGGGAGAAGTTGCTCCCGCAATAACCTGTTTAAGCCACATTAAATTAAAAAGCTCTCCGAGCACATCACCGTTGCAATCGGAAAATCTCTTTTGTAAATTACGTACCTAAACAAAGCAGTGACGCTTGCATCTGACCACCCGTAACTGACTGAAGATTACTCTTGCGCAGGATTTGATACTTGCCGAGCGTGCACGAGCATGCAATCTTTTCCTCCATGTTAGTTGATGACGTGTTGCCATCTACAATAATTATGAATGTTGTTTTTAATATATATATATATATATATATATATATATATATATATATATATATATATATATATATATATATATATATACTCCTCACAATGTAAACTACCTCGCATTCTCTAGTCTTGCCCAATCTCCGTACACCTCGGTCCAGAGGTGTACGGAGATCAGGACCACCGGGTCAAAATCTCGTCTTTATTGGTCAAATCCTATATGGGTAGACACATACATGCACTCCCAGGTGTACATGGCAATGCATGTAGCAGGCAAAACCCCTTTGCCTCTTTTAGTTCCATAGTTTCTTCTCTGTCTACGTACCCTATCTCTCGTTCTTTCTCTCTCGATCTCGCTCTCGCTATCTCTCTTTCTCTCTCGATCTCGCTGTCGCTATCTCTCTTTCTCTCTCTCTCTCTCTCTCTCTCTCTCTCTCTCTCTCTCGATCTCGCTCTCGCTATCTCTCTTTCTCTATTTTCCTATCTCTCTCTATTTCTCTATTTTCCTATTTCTTTGCCATAACTCCTAGAGCTCCACTTCCCTATCTCTCTCTATCTCTCTCTCTCTCTCTCTGTCTATATATATATATATATATATATAAATCTCTTTCTCTATCTCTCTATTTCCTATCTCTCTCTCTCTCTCTCTCTACTTACCTCTCTCCCTCTCTCTCGCTCTCTACTTCCCTATCTCTCTAATGATCAAACGAGCGACTGATCTAGGGAGATCTAGACACCCACGACTGCGGAGGACTACACAACATGGACAGAGGCTGCATCAGAGGATCTAGCTAGGTCACTTTGGCTCGACATGCACAACGTCCGGTCAGAGTACTGACCATGGAGGAGATCTACCTATCCCAACTAGCTCGTTTAGCCGTTTAGTCCACACCCAGCAGTTTAGGATTCCATAATATTTTATTTTGTCATCTTCTTACTTTGACTTTGTATTAGATCCATCACATTGTAACTTTCTTGTCTCATGTCTCATAGGTCACTTTGGCCTTTCGAAGACGTTAATATAACATTTCATTTCATTTCTCTTTAATTTTTTTTTTCTTTAGTTTTAATTTCCTAAGCATACATTAGTTCTCTCTCTCTCTCTCTCTCTCTCTCTGATTACCTACACACACACACACACATTTCTCTCTCTCTCTCTCTATCTCTCTCAGTTATGGCCGCGTGCCAGTCCACTTACTCTTATTCTTTGTTATAATGTCAATAAGGAGAGGAGAGTGATTTACTCTCTAGTGCTCCACCAAACTATTGTGTGCTATATCCTTCTCCTTTCCCCTTCCTCTCCTTCCCTCTCTTGCACTTTGCTTCCGCTCCCACAAGTGGTATCAGAACTCAGGATCTTGTTTGATCCCAACCACACCTCGCACGTATAGCTAGCCCAAAGAGGAGGGAATCTTGGAGAGCTTGGTAACTCTATAGGGGGAAAAATAGATGAATCAAAGCTTTGGGAGCTCTACAAATTTGAGCAGGGGAAATGAAAAGCAACACTCAGAGAAGCCGAGTTGCAATCGAATTGAAGGCTTGAAGGCCTCTTGGAGAGAGCGAGCAGAGCACTCATTGAATTGGGCAAGTGGTAGCAAGACAATTGCATGCCTTTGAAGTGTGTTGAGCAAAATCAAGCAGTATCAAGGATGGGGGAAGCACACGATCGATAGTACAGGAATTGAAGGAAAAATTGGTCAAGAGCAAAGTAGCGCAACAGGGGCAAGGCCAAACACACACTTACACACACTCTCCAGACCCATCGCTTGTCTGAAAGGTTTTGAAGCATTCAGACTTTTTGTAGTTGGACAGTCTTGTAGAGAACGAAGGAAAAACAAAACTTTACTTACACACTTAATGTGTGTGCAAGCCCTTGTTCCCACAAGCCCTCAAAAACTTGGCCCCCTGCTCACACACACCCGATTCAAAGAGTGACTGAGTGTGTGTGTGTGTGTGTGTGTGTGTGTGTGTGTGTGTGTGAGAGAGAGAGAGAGAGAGAGAGAGAGAGAGAGAGAGAGAGAGAGAGAGAGAGAGAGAGAGAGAGAGAGAGAGAGAGAGAGAGAGAGAGAGAGAGAGAGAGAGAGAGAGAGAGAGAGAGAGAGAGAGAGTAGGGATTTGAGGCTAACACCTAATCATTGGCATCAGAGACTCTCGTCCCACGGCGGGAGGCGGCCTTGACATCGGCAATTTACCATGGACATTGGCGAGAGCGGATCGTCTCTTGGCTAGTTTTGAGACTGATTCTTTTCAATCAGCTAGACTCTGAGATCGGCTCTTGACATTGGAGCCGTTTCGACACCAAATTGGATTTTTGACATCGGCCGATTTTTGGCGTTTTTCTCAACACCTCTCGTTACGAGTGGATTTTGACATCCGACCCGACATCGATCTTTCCGTGGACAGCCACTTTTCCATAGATGCCATCGCTCATGACATGCATGGGTGAGGTACCTCTATCATAGAGGAGTGACACTCGGGGGACCGGCATCGGCACCGAGTGCACCGATTATGCTATACAGCACAGCTTTCAACTTTGATTTCTTTGGCGACGGCTACTCGACTAGCACAGTTCCACTCGACGGTGAAAATCGGCACCCATGTTCCCATTCTACACCCATGCAGGTTTACAGGGGTCTTTTGAGCCCAGATACAGCAGTTTATTGAGGTTCCCAAGCACTTATAGGAACATCACCTTTTAGGCGATATAGACAATCATTTTGATAGCAATTTCTCTGGACATATGCGTTGATAGATGCATGTTTTGTTTGAGCATACCCAGTGCTATTGAGCTCTTTTGAGAGAAGATATCTTTGCAAGGATCCCTTTTACTGTTTGTAGCAGTTCTTGGCGCCTTTTTGTACGCAATCACTAATGTACGTTGAGTTGCGGTCACTACCTATGTATGTTGTTTGAGCATACCCAGTGCTATTGAGCTCTTTTGAGAGAAGATATCTTTGCAAGGATCCCTTTTACTATTTGTAGCAGTTCTTGGTGCCTTTTTGTACGCAATCACTATTGTACGTTGAGTTGCGGTCACTACCTATGTATGTTGTTTGTGGTGCCAATTTGGCGTGGTACTTTGTCATTTTTCTAGGCCGTTTTTGAGACTCAAACGAGAAGAGCCCTTTTTTGAGATTGTGGCTAGTCATTTTGTGTCTGCTTTAGCCTTTGGAGGGCTGTTGCATGATGTTTTCTTTGAGGTGGGGTATTTTTTGAATGTTGAGATACCTTTACGGTGATACAAGTAGCTGGAGATCCCCTCTTACGGTACCCTCACCATATGTATCTAGTTAATTTCTTTTGATTTTGACATCGAGTTGGCGGTCACATGGAAGTGGTTTTGAGAAGTTTATGCCTAGTGTTCGTTTTGAGCAGTTTATGTGCTTACTTTTGTCATGTTGGGTTTGAGAGTTTTCTCCCTGTACGTAGGAGACTCTACCGGATTTCTTTCGTGAGTCCATTTTATGCGTTGTTGGCACATTCAATTGTTCTTTCTTTTGCTTTTGACGTCGAGCTGGCAATCACATGGAAGTGGGTTTGAGCAGTTTATGCCTAGTGTTTGTTTTGAGTAATTTATGCGGTTACTTTTGTCCTGTCGGGTTTGAGAGTTTTCTCCCCATACAGAGGAGAATCTGCTGGAATTTTTCCTGCAAGTCCATTTTATGCGTTCTTAGCACATTCAATTGTTTTCTTACATAGTGATTTTACTAATTTTGGTTTGAGTTTCTGCTCCTATTATAGGGAAACTCTGCCGAAATTATCCTAGGAAATTTTCCATAATGTTTTTGGCCACGTTCTCTTGAGTCGTGGCTACGAGTAATGCTTCCAAAAGATAAGAGTACGACATCAAAAATTTTGATGGCACAATTTTTTTTGATTTGCAACAGCGTATGCAAGATTTTGTGATCAACAAAGGCTTGATAGCACCCTTGCGTGAAAGAAGAGAGAATGTGTACATTGATGAGTGGGAAGACTTGAATGAGCATGCCATGGAAACCATTCGCCTGCACCTTATGTAACATGGGATGACAACAATGCCTCAAACAAGGTTTTATTGATGAAGAAGCTTATGTGCATGAATATGAAACATGGAACTAATGTTATTTCTCACTTGAACAAGTTCAACAACATATTTTCACAAATAACTTCAAAAGGTCTCAATTTCAATTGATAAAATAAAGGCCATTGTCTTGCTACGTTCACTACCATTGTCATGGGATACCTTCAACACAGTCATACGCAATTTTGCACCTAATGGCAAGCTAGTTTTTCGTGATATTGCTAGTGAATTGCTCACTAAGGATATTCAACTTCAATCTCTTGATGCAAGTGGGCATGGTGATGCGTATGTGGCTAGTGGTAATCATGACAAGCAAAGGCAGCGTGGTCATAGCCATGGTTGTTCTCAGGATTGCATGCAAGATTCTAGCAAGAGTCACGACAAAGACATGAGAAATGTTGAGTATTTCTACTACCATAAAAAGGGACACTTGAAGAAATATTACCGCACAATGCAGAGTGATAAAGGTAAAAAGAAAGCAAAGTCTAACAAACTTAAATGCAGTGTGAAAATTGAAGAGCCTAATGTGGTTTAGTCTCCAGCCATTGAGCCAGTTTCTGATGTGCCAAATGATGTGTTGATTTTCACATCATATTTGAGCCTTCATACATTGTTAGCCCTTGACGAGTGTTATGCACAAAATTGGATTGCAATCAACAATAAGAGGGGGCAACGGTGGCTTGATTACACTTCAAAAGGCATGTACACTGGCTTGCACTGCCATCACTATGACCATTTTCAAGAAAAATTTACAAAGGGGTTGATCTATCAGAGAACTCCACTTTGCAGGCTTCAAACGGCACCAAAAAAGCCCCCAATTTGATTAAAATTTGATCTTTATAGGGGGGCCTTTAATTTTGGAATTTATATCTTAATTGGTCCATTTGGCACCTTGATTTGGTATCTTTGGAAGGGGGAAACCGCTTTACTTCATATGCTCTCCTCCTCTCTCTTTTTCACTTGGGAGGGGGCATTAGCGAGGTCGCTATTGCCCCCTAGGCTTCTTCTTTTTCTCTTTCATTTTTACCCCTTTGGGAGCTTAGCCTTGCACTGCTCCTTGATTTTTTATCCTTGACTATCGTTTATCCAATTCATACCTACCTTCTCTCTCTCTCTTTTCTCTCTCCTCTTCTTCTCTTCTGGGTGCCGATCTTGCCTTTGCTTTTTGCCTTGGCTTGTCTTTGCTTGGCCCTGCCTTCACCTCTGCTCCTTTGGTCTACCCTTTTGATCCCGTTGAATGGGCCACCTCCTTCTTGCTTTCACCCCCTTCTTGGCCGGCCTTGAAATGGCCCCCTTGGTCTCCTTGCACTCGGTCCTCCTGGCCATCTTCAAGCTCTCTCGCTCTCCCTCTTGGGATTGCCTCCTACCTATGCCATGGTTGTCTCTCCCTCACGGGACACCCCCCTTAGCATTAGCGACCTTGCTAATGGGGGTCCCCTTCTTCTTTAAAATATGTGGTGTGTGTGACCCGAGCCGCTCGGGTGCATGCCACATCATCAGCACACAATGGCCACCAACATCACCCTCTCCATGCGCGGGTGCGTCCAGCCAAAACCGCTTCAATGCCACTAGCTGCGCCACCATCACAGCGCTCACTGCACTCACCATAGCCACGGGGTGAGGGAGGTACCCTCTCTCCCCCTTTCTGTACTAAGTAGAGCTCACGACCCAGCATATAATGCCTTCCTTGCTACCGGGTTTTATCCGTAGCACCTGGCATTCATTGAATCCCCCAAGCCTTTAAAGGCTTTGCAAAGATTTTTTATTTCTTATTTTTTTTAAACCTTCATATGTAGCCTTTTTGGACCCTCCTTTCTTAGGCTCCCTTCCTTCGCTTTCTCCTGCTCGGGTGTTTCCCCTCGGTGCCGACAGTGTGGAAGTGTGTGCCCACTAGGACCGACGGCATTATGTGTGAGAGAGTGAGATTGAGTGGCTGTGAGCGCGTGTAAGGGTGGAGACAGGCCGTGGCAGTAGGTGTGCGTTGTGTGGTGGATTTGTGGAGTGTGTGAGTAGTGCAAATTAAGCAGGTGGTGGTCTGCTAGTGTAAAGTGTTTTTGGAAGGTGTTTCCGAGAGGATAGGGGTGCCGTGGATACCCTGAGCTATAAAGAGGCCCTTGTGTTTGTGCCGGGTGTGTTTCCCCATTCCCCCTCTCCAATGTCAAGGATTCTAATTCAAATTCCAAAGCCATATTCCTTTCCTGCCAACCATAGAGTGGAGAGTAAGATCATTTCATGCTTGAATGGAATTAAATGCACAAGCTTGAATGCTTCTATTCAACTGAATCTTCTAAATAATTCAAAGCAAATAAAAAATGCTTGACAAATCTTATCAAAATGCTTTCTAGTCATTTCTTAGCGCTTTCTAACAACTTGTTTAGCAATTTTTAACCACCTATTGAGCACCATTGAGCACCATTGAGCACTTCAAAGTGCTTTCTAACCACCTGGTCACCACTTTCTAAGCACCAAGCTACCACTTTCAAAGCACCTGGTTACCACTTTCTTGGTACCAAAAAGCATTTCAAATCACTGCTTGACCACTTATTGATCAACAGTAAGCACTTCAAAGCACTTTCATAAGAGCACTTTCAAAGCACTTGATTACCACTTTTTTAGCTAAAAATAATTTCAAATCACTTTCTGACCACCTAGTGATCAACAATAAGCACTTCAAAGCACTTTTTTACCACCTAGACACCACTTTTACTCCTTGTGAGCAATTAAAGTGCTTTAGATTGCATGTTGGTTACTTGAAAGCACTTTGAATACTTTCTAAGCACCATTCAGTATTGTGGAGTACTTTCTAACCACGTGGTTACTACCTAGAAAGCAGTATAGAGCTATATCAAAGCACTTCAAAGTAGTTTGAAAGACCCTTTCACCACTTTGAAACACTTTATTACCACCTATCAAGCATTTTCAAGCATGTTGTAGGCACCATTGAGCACTTAACATCACTTAGGTGCTTTTAAGGCATTTATTATTAGCACTTTCTAGGCTCTTGTGAGCACTATGAAGCCTTTTCTAACCACTTGGTCAGTGATTCCTACTTCAAGTAAGCAGTTTAGACCTATCTCAAAGCACTTCATAACATGAATCATATCTAGTCTTAACTCCAATTACTTGGTCAACACATTCTCCTTATCTATTGAGCAATTTGAATTTATCACAAAGTACTTCTAGGCACTTTTAGTAGCAAGATGACCTCCAAGGAGTCCAAATATTCTGTAAGCTACCCTGAATCAGTATTGACACCTGCCTTGGACAACATCTTGGTGATAGCTGTGACCTCTACCTCTTTGTGGTCTACCTCCCGTGGACCTGAATCAGGTGAGGTCTTGAGCACCTCCAGCTCCTTGTTTAGCTGGTCCAATTCCCTGTAGAAGTCACTGAGAGCAGAAAAGTGCCCTTCATTTCTAAGCCACAGGTCCCTCTTTTCCTACAGCTGCACCTTCACCTTGCCTAGCAGCCTTTTTTGCTCATTCTCTTGGCCACTAAGTCCCTCCGCCATGCTAAGCACCAGCTGAATATACATTGGCGTCTCTACTGCCTAAAATGGCTGCAGCTTACTTGCTGACATTGTTAGTAATGATGACAAGGCATTGTCACAGATAGATGCTTCTATTTGAATGACACCTGTCAAGCCATAATCAATGCGGAACTTGTTGATCTTCCGCTCTAAACCCCCTTTTTGCATCTTGCAGTTTTCAAGGACACTGCCACCAAACCTTGCCCATGCAATCCGCTGTCCAGTTGGATCACTCGCTGTTTGCTAAACACCTCTCATACACAAAACCTCCTGCAAATTTTGCTAGCAGATCATCATTGGATGGGGTTGCTTGATATACTTTCTGGTACAAAAGGCGACACTCGTCAACGAACTCATCCCTCACATGGTTGAGAAATAGATTTGTGCTTTTCTTGTGCAGACATTTGAAGACACTCAGCCACTCCTCATTGGGGATATCTTTATCTGTGAGCTCTTTAGGCAAATTCCCCTTTAGGCTGAGCCCGTACTCCTCATGCAGTTCCTCGATCGAGAAGAAAAATCTTGATAGCTGCGGTTATTCCATTGCTGCAAGCACCCGAAAATAGAGCTTGTTGAAAGCCTAGCTTTGCAAACACTGAAGCAATGAAAAAAAAACAATGCAAAACATACACAATCATACCTTTTGATGAATTCGTTGACAACTTCGAGTTGGATGCAATGCATTCCAGGGTGCCAGGTAGAGCCTTTACCTCCACTTTTAATGGACTGCTTCGCATCGCAAGCTCATTGGTTGAAGGGGTTTGATCTTGAAATTCAGGTTCAAGCATTGTGCCCTTCTTAGTCTTGTGCCTTGGTAAGCCGCGTGCAGGTGACTTCATCTTGCAGCCTACAACTTGACTATATAGTAAAGAGGATGAGCTTATGAGCACGCAGAGAAAGACTAATGCCTACAGCTCCAAGTGCTACAGTATGATGCATGCAAAGCTTGACTTCGGTAAATTAGACATGCAAAACAGGACATGCAAACTGTTTATGAGCATGGCTGGCGACCTCTGTTTGCAAAAACGATGCATGTCTTATGAGCACGAGGATAAATAGTAATGCATGCATACCTGTAGCTCCAAGTGCTACAATATTCATGATGCATGCAAAGCTTCACTTCAAAAGCAGCAAAAAAACGGCACATGCAGACATGGAAACTTCAGCAATTCAAAACGGCAGTAGGTTAACCTTCTCAGTCCACCAAAGCAGAGGCGAGAGTGAATGAGATGTCTGCAAACCTCAGCAGTAGGGTTTACCTTCTTAGTCCGGCATAATAGAGGTGAGAGTGAATGAGACGAGCATTTGTGTCGAAGCTCAGGGAGATCACCTGGAACGTGGGAAAAAGTTGACGTCGATGTCGTCCTATGACAAGTCACATCACGCATACCTTGAAATGATGACTAAGACACCCCCTTCCTACAATCAGTGGCCCCTTCCAACTACTAAGGCCATTAGCATTTTAAAATTCCCATTTTCTTTTTTGAATGTATCACAAATTCCTTTCCAAAGTAGTCTCTTGGTGGTACCCCAAAAAGTGAAATAGTGGTACCACCAATACATGCTTAGACCCTATTATATAGCAGCAAGAATGTTTGTAATGATGGTTTATCGATAATAGCTGGGGTAATATATTCACAACTATTATCTCACCTATTACCGTGCACATAATCGTGTTTATTATCACTATACGGCTTTAAAAAAATAAAGATGCTCATTTCAGCCACCAAAACGAGTATCTTTATTTTTGACCTTCATAAAACATATGAAATATCAATTGTCTTTTGAAAAGTGTAAAATAATTCAAATTATAACTCATATTGTGGTGTGTGGTCGTGTAAGTAGAGTCTGGCCACCTAGTGTGGTCAGACATGTTATGGTTGTAACTACGTCTCATGCTAATATAAGGACGTGCTCTCTCAATTAGAGGCACACTCAATTTGGTTGATTCTCTCTCCTGTAACTATAGGTTACATTGGTGGAGGGCACAAGATTTCCCAACCAGGTTGTTAGGATGTTTCTTAGTATTTAATTTTTGCTTCTTGCTCCCTTCATAGTTGCGATGGCCTTTTTGCTTGATACATGGTAATTTTTTTTAACGAGTAAAGCCAAATTTTAAAAGGAGTTTTATATACAAAATATGAGGGTTTTTTGTGCCACATCTGTACTTGTAGAAGAGGAGTGCATAACAAAATTTTTATATATCTTAATCCTCCTCATCCTCGTCCTCATCCTCATCTTGAGCTGCATATGTTGGATTTCCTTGAATGTACACCAACCAAAAACAAATTAGATAAATCAATAACCCAAAGTAATTTTTAATACAATAATCATTGTCTATACTTACTGCTTGTAGCATTCTGACTGCTGAGTTGAATTGTTTGCGAGAGAGATGATGGTTTTCAAACAACCATTGCCAAGTATCCAACTGTGTGTGTCTCTCTCAATGCTTAACCATCTCTTATTAGGATGGCTCATAGTGATATTTTCCTAAGTTAACAATAGCGGCAAAAAGTTCAATAAGTTAAAACACCTTTTTATCCGAGCTTGCATAATTAAAAATATCTTACATATTTATCTTTCCAAGCCACTTGGCCTCCTGAGCCATAGTACCTAGAAGTTTGTCTGGCCAAAGCTTCCCGCTATTGACCGTGGGATGAGCTCGTTGCAACTTACTCAGTCTTTTCTTGCATTGCTCACTCCCACTCTACATCTGTGTTACCACCATGAAAGCTCCTGTTTGGATTTATGCCCTAGTTGTGCGCCCTACACTTGATTGCTTATTTTTGTAAACAAATATTATATACCCCTCCAATCACTATGTCGAGAAAACGCTCGTGTGAGGATTCAAAAATTGAGCAAGCAATGCTTCCTCGACGTAGCGTGCATGATCGGACAATTGGTATTTGAATTTTATAAAACAATCCTTATGCGTTGAGTGTATAAGAATGTGCAGGTGATGCCAAAATGTTCTGCCCTCTGCAGTCCCAAAGTCAACCTTGCCACCATACTTTACCCTGTAGTATCGCCCAGGTGTGTGAGGCATGGACGCATCAGTGTCCTCGTCCTTTGCAGTTGCAGAGGCACACTTCAAAATTGGTTAATCCATTCACCTTCCACCACCAAAACAAGCATCCAATAGGAGCCCCCTTCACTCCGCCTACATTAACTATCCTGAGATGAACGCCGTCGTGCGCTGCTAGAAGATGCTTGTTGACCACCTATGTACTGAGACAAGGCTTGGATGAAGCAATAGTCAAATGGAATGGTGTGGGGATGTATGATGCAATGGGGTGGTTCCCTCCAATAAAAGGGGGGTAGTCAGGAGGAAGGTACAATAGAAGCCTATGCATCCCCATGAGGCCCTAGACGTATGGAGTCCCTCCGTAGGCCCCCCGCGGTGTGGTCTGCTATGAAAGACCATAGGCTAGGATGTAAGGTTCTGTGCACTGGAGCGACCAAACAATTCCTACATTGAACGTAGGTACTCCTCACGTAAAGACAATGCGCGCTACAGATCCGAATCTACCAATGGTGGAGGAACGTGTGTAGATGGACCGACACGTCCAAATTTGTAGGAGGGCCATGCCTGCAAACAACAGAAAGAAATCTATACCCTTGCTCACAAAAAGAATAGCTAGAGATAAATCTAACTCCATTGTTTGGACGTACCGCCTCAAGCATCGGGTCCCATAAAGGCGATGTCCACCCTGGATGAGCGTCCACCTGGGATATGAACCAACCAAAGGAAGAATGTGATGGTTGATCCCCGCTAGATGGTTTCTCATCCGACATCTACAAGAGATGCACTGGAAAGTATTAGAACATAGTCAATTTTTACTCTTCCTTATATCTCTACATAACTCTATATCTCCCTCTTTACCTTTCCCTATCTCTCTCCCTCTTTCCTCTCTATCTCTTCCACTTTCCTCTCTCTCTCTCTCTCTCTCTCTCTCTCTCTCTCTCTCTCTCTCTGTTTCACTCTTTCTCTCTATATCTCTATCCCTCTCCCTCTTTCTCTCTATGCCTCACCCTCTCTCTCTCTCTCTATGCTCTCTCTCTCTCTCTCTCTCTCTCTCTCTCTCTCTCTCTCTCTCTCTCTCTCTCTCTCCCCCCATGTTTGTCCCTCAATTTTTGGTACAATTATTCATGAAAAATGATAAATTCATCCTTTGTAATTTATTGTTTCAGAAAGTAGAATGAATTACTCAAATTTACTAGAGGCAATAATGGTGGTTATAATATCTCTCCCTTTCTAACATCCACTTTGACATCTTTTCTTCTATTGTTCTTCTAAAGAGTTATGTTTGCAAGTAGCATTGTGTGTTTTGCGTAGTGTGAAAGTGCTTCAACTATTAAAAATTGATTTAAAGAGCTTGTGACCACCACTATGTAAAGCCTTTCAAAATATGCGACGAATGCATAGATGTAGTCGCTCGTGTGAAATGCATGCATGGTATTTGGGAAAAGAGTGCGAGCCTCTTCTATTTTGTACATGATGCATTTCCTTGTGGTCCAATATTTGTGACAAAGTGGCCACATGTCTTGCACAACCTAATTTATCCAAATAATCCCATGATTTCATTGCATGTAGAGGAAATAGGGGGGAAGATCCTAGAGTCAAATTGAGGTTGAAGAAAACGCATCTCGTTACAAGTTTTGTTCACTTGAATCAATGTGAAAAATGGCCTTCTTACATGTTGTGGGGATGCTTATTATGTAGAATGAAAAACAGGCAGCAACGACTGTAAAAACGCCAGTGGACAAGACATCGTTCACTAAGAGGAGGCGGGTGATGGCAAGGGCCAGCCGTCATGGTCAACAAGATCGAGAGCTGGGACAGAGGTGCTCTGGGGCCAGCATGACCCCAACGGGGGGAGCACAGGCTGACGCTGCTGGCTATCGAAGAGAGCCTGCTCTTGCTCTTGCTGCTGCAGGAGGACGATGTGGGCGCGATGCGAGTCGTCCAGCGAGAGGGGCAACCCACTGCATGCCCTGGCAAAGGTCTTGAAGTTATCATCAAAGCTGGCCCTCTGTACCTCCTCGTCCTTGTTCACCTGCGCTGTGTAGAAGGTAACGCCATCCACCAGGCCCCATGCTGTCATCAGCTGCGCGTAGGTGAGGTCCTGCGGGGTGGATGTAGAGTTTGAGAGGAGGTCCACTAGCAGCAGGTGGCGGCCCTCGTCGCCCTCGCTCTTGGTCACCGCCCACGACGTGGGTATCTTGCTCACAATGGCCTCCTGCAACGCCGCCGGCAGCTCCCCCACCCTCTTCATCACCTCATCCTCCTTACGTATTACTCCCATAATCTCTCTCTCTCTCTCTCTCTCTCTAAACTCCCACAGTCGCCCAGAAATGCCTCCTTCATACCACGCCCGCCCTTGCGTTTCTAACTGCGCATTTGCTTTCCGACACCCGCGACAGTTTGCTTTCCACAAAACTTTTCGTATGTGTGTGTGTAGTGAGAGAGAGAGAGAGAGGGAGGGAGAGAGAGGGAGGGAGGGAGGGAGGGAGGGGGCGAGGGAGGCTCTGAATGGGTTGAAAATGTTAGAACTTTGAAGTCCATCAATGAATGATGAGTGTTGCATGCCCTCATGACTAATTGACACTCACTCCCTGAAAGGGGATCTATGGTTCACAACAAAAGGAGTTGTTGGCAGCATAAGTCTTCATTTTCCGATCATCACTGTGACTTGGTCCACTCGTAAACTGCATGTGATCATTGTTTTAAGTGGATGTGAACCCAATTGCGAGCTACACAATTGGGTTGAGTTATGTGTCTACTATATATGTGATCATTTAATTGTCTTTACCATCAGCTTTGTAACAAAACATTTATATGCTACTATCACCCACGTCAAAATCAAACCCGCATGCCCTAGCATGATATTAAAGCATGGGTCTGGGACCGTGGAGATCAGGGATTCAAATCAAGAAGGGCCTTGCTTTTGTTTTGTTTCTCTAGAAACCAATGGCTACTCTTACTCCTTAAGTGTTGGCATGGCCATATATCCCCATTGAGATTGAACTCTCATTTATTATTGTGGCTTACCACAACCCCCCCCCCCCCCCCCCCCCCCCTGTTTCTGAAACCAATGGCTGATCTTACACCTCCATTGCCGTTTGTCGATCACCATTAAGATTGAAGTGCCATTTAGTCTCCTGTCTCGCATGCCTATGATTATGTTATTTTTGTTTAATTTAGAGCAACTATGAGTATACACTTACACATAAACACATACATAAGGCATATTCATATAATAATGTCATTGGACCCCTTTGTCTCCTGGCCAATAGGAATCAGGCAAGCCATTGGGCTGCTGAATGCTCATTGGTCCCCTTTGGAGACTGTCCAATAGTCTTCTAGAGAGCTTAATTCTTATTGGTTCTTTTATTAAGTGTTTTTAAATTAATTAAACTAGATTTACTCTAGCCTAATTCTCATTGGTCCACCTCCATGGCCATTTAATAGGATTTGAGTACCTTGTAGGCATCTGGCCTAGGGAGCTGACATGTGTCCCTCTTTCCCCTTGTGTACAAATGAAGCTTGTGAGTGTGAGTGGGTGTTTCTCTCTCATCCCCTACTTCCTGGGCTTGCCCCCTCCTATGTAGGGCTTGACAAAGACTTTTTGGAACACACTCAAAGCATCCAATTTCCCTAATGTTTGACCGTTGGACACAACCTTTGAATTTTGGAACCTTAGCATTTTGGAAGTCTTAATGGGTTAAACCTTAGGGTCTTTTGAGCCCATTGTTGCACATAGCTCTTTGCAGATGGCCCCCCCTTTGGATCCCTATTTTCCCTCCTTTGGATCCCTACTGTATTCTAGCTTTTTCTCCCCTGGCACTTCCCCATATTAAATGATCAGTTTAACATGAGAAATCATTTAGGAGAATTAAATAGTGATTATTTTGACATTACCTCTCTCTTGAAATCATAGTCATCCTCGACTATGGGGTAGAGAAGATAAAGCATATTCATTAGTCCTTCGCGTAGCAGGTAGAGAATCCCTATGTTACCCTACAACATCGTTCTAGAATGGATGACTAGTCCATTTGGCGCTTGAGAGCCTAAGCTGCCGCATGCATGTCTGTACATTAGTCATATCAATCTTCCATAGTAGAGTGACAAGCTCTACTTGGTGTTCTTCGGGAGACGTCATCTCCGCAAACTTGATCTAAGCATGCATACTACTTCATTTTTGTGCACAATAAAGAAAAAGAGAGTCTTATAAGACAAAAACATTGTTCATTTTAAACATTTGTACATTTGCTTACTCTAGGGAAGCATTGTAAGCATTGACAAGGTTTAGGTTATCCTTTAATTGTATGCCTTGCATCCATCTAGCATCTTCAAAAGGATAATTCTTAAACTTAATAAGATATCATTGGATAGTCTTACCGCCTCTTAGTACCTTGTCTTCATGTCGAAGAATGGACTCGGGCTGTAGGACCTCTTCTTGGTCCTCAATCTCCGGTGGGTCTTCAATAGTTGGTTCTTGAGGTGGATCTCTTTTGTAAGGCTTTAACAGGCTCACATGGAAAGCATTGTGTATGAGCCAATGAATGGGCATTGAGTTGATATGCCATCTCATTGATTGGCCTAAGAATCTGGAAGGGGCCATAGTACCTTTTTGCTAACTTAGCATAGTACTTTTGGTGTCCTGTAGGATTCTTGCCCGTCGTGTGCCTAGTTAATCGAGCCTTGGCAAATTTGAGTAAGACCCAAGCATTTTCTTTAAAGGCTTGGGCTCTTCTGTGCTTGTCAGCAACAGCCTTTTGCCTTTGCTGTGAAATAGAGATAGCATCCTTAATCTTTTGGAAATATTCTTGTAGGTCTCGGCTATACTCTTCTGCAGCAGCGAAGATCTTCCCGTGTACCTTAAGTAGCAAGGGACTTTTTGATCTTCCCTCTATTACCTCAAAAGGTGCTTTTTCCGTGGAAGTATGTACAGTGTTATTGTAAGCATACTCCACTAAGGGTAAGTACTTCTCCCATTGGGATCTTTGATCTACTTCCATTACATAGGCTTTTAGTAGATTGAGAATTGTTAGGTTAGCTATTTCACTTTGGCCATCCGTTTGTGGGTGATAGGCCGAAGAGAAGTTTAGCCTTGTTCCTAAATTCTCAAAGAGACCCTTCTAGAAATTACTGGTCATTCTAGGATCTCTATTCAAAACTATGGACATTGGCAAGCCATAGTACTTGAAGATTTGTGAAATGAAGAGGGTTGCCATTGATGGGCTTTGATAGTCTTTTTGACAGGTATAAAATGAGCTTGTTTAGTGAACCTGTCTACTATCGTCCATATTCCCGTATTCCCATGGATAGACTTAGGCAATCCAAAGATAAAATCCATGGATATGCTCTCCCATGGTGAATTAGGGATTGGAAAATGTTGAAGCAATCCAAGTTGCTCCCCTCTATCAAACTTTGTCTATACCACACATTTAGAAACATACTCTTGTATGTTTGATTTCATGGTAGGCCAATAGAAATATGTTTCAATCCCTTTTAGGGTAGACTGAATCCCTCTATGCCCCGCATAAGGAGGAGCATGAGATTCTTACATTACTTTCTCACGTAGTGAGCTAGTAACGCATAGTCTATTTCCATAGAGAAGATAAACATCTTGTAAAGTAAATGGTTCCTCTTTCTTCCCTAGTGCAAGGGCTGAAATCACATCTCTAAAATCGGGATCAATAGCATACTCATCTATCATAGAAGATAGATCATTGTGAGTTGCTATGGAAACCGCATTCACTCTCGGCCGTCTTGAGAGTGCATCGGCTACTTGATTATGCTTGCCAGCAATGTGAGCAATATGAAAATGAAATTGCGAAAGGAAATTTTCCCACCTTATTTGTTTGTCGGAGAGCTTGGTCTGCATCATGAAGTACTTAAGACTTTGGTGATCCGTTCGCAGAATGAAAGGAGTCGATCCCCAATAAATAGTGCTTCCATGAGTCTAAGGCATGTAGAACTGTGAGGAGTTCCTTTTCATATATGCCTAGAGCTTGCTCAATAGGTCGAGCCTTCAACTTTCATAGCCTATGGCATGCCCTTCTTGGAGCAAACAGCTCCAAGGCAATCACCACTAGCGTCACATTGGACCTCAAATGGCTTTGAAAGATCCGATAGTGTAAGCACAGGTTGAGATATAAGCTTTTCTTTAAGCTTTCCAAAAGCATTGTTCTCCTTGGCAAACCATGTGGACCTAAGGTTTTTCTTTGTTAGGTCATTTAATAGTCGTGCTCTTAGTGAGGACTTTTCTATGAAGCATCTATAGTATGCGCACATACCTATAAAGCTTCTTAATTCATGAAGATTCCTTGGTTTAGGCCATCCTTTTATTACCTCTAACTTTGATGGATCCATTTGGATGCCATCTTGAGAGATAATGTGACCTAAATACTGAATCTCTTGTAAGAAAAATTCACTTTTCTTTCGATTAACATAAAGTTTATTCTCTCTTAGAACTTGAGATATTACCTGGAGGTGTTGTTTGTGTTCGTCTAATGAATTAGAGTAGATGATGATATCATCAAAGAACACTCCAGTAAAGGTTCGGTGAGGCTTGAATAGCTTCTCCATCAAGCGATTGAATGTGGCTGGTGCATTAATCAAGACAAAAGGCATGGCAATGTATTCGTAAAGACCAAACGTAGTGCGAAATGTGGTCTTTACAATGTCCACTTTTTAGGTCAATCCTACTGAAGTAGGTGGACCCTTGTAGCTTATCAAATAGGTCTTCAACCCGTGGAACGGGAAACCTATTCTTGATAGTGATCCTATTTAGTGCTCTATAGTCGACACACATACAATATGTGACATCTTTATTTTTCACTAGTAGCACATGATAACAAAATGGAGATTAGCTAGGCCTAACCATGCCCTTCTCAACTAACTCATGCACTTGCCACATAATCTCCTCTTGTTGAGCTTGAGAAACCCTATAAGGAGGTTTGTTAGGCGGTGAACTTCCTAGAAGAAGGTCAATTGCATGGTCAGCATTACCTCGTTTAGGAGGTAGCTCACAAGGGATGTCGTCAATAAAGATATCTTGAAACCCCTTGAGAAAATTGGATAACTCTAATTCCTTCTGATTGTGTAAATTTTCTTTTGCTAAAACATTAGGTTCATTTTGAGAATCTTTAACAAAAATCATGTACACGGAAATAGAGCTCTTTATTGACTTGTTAAAAGCTTGTGTATGTACAATGGGTATAGTGTTACCCATTTCCTTAGCATCTATATACATATCTTTTTCCCTAAACTTAAAGGAGATTCTCCTTTCAAGGAAGTTAACATTGGCAGCCATGCGATCAAACCATGCTGCCCCTAGGTTTACATCCTCATGCTTGAGAGGAGAGATAAAGAAGTCCTCTTTGTCCACATAGCTTTGGACATGGAGCCTCAATTTCTCGATTAAGGGAGTGATTGAAGCTTCTTGCCCCTTGAAAGCTCCGTCAGCGGGTAGGACATCTCCCATCTCGTAGGCTTGTATGCCTAGCTTGGTGGACGATTCTATAGATATAAAATTGTGAGTATAACCAGGGTCAAAGAGAATAAAAGCATCATGTTCTCTTACCTTTCCCCAAGAATGGCATAGAGGAGATCCTTTGTGGTGAATTTCCTCCTCTTGGATTTTGACCAAGGTACGTAGCTCTAGGAGGTTCATGGCGGGTGTTCTTTTGGGGATAAGCGTGGTACGCATGCCCTTGCTCGCCGCACTTGAAACAACGGTTATCCTTGCGATAACGCTCGAGCTCTTTAGGAGAGAGTTTATTTTTGCCTTTATAATCTCCCTTCTCTTTAGCTTTTTTGGGGTTGCCCTTAAGAGACTTTTGGACATTGTGCTTCCCCTTAGGCTCATTGGAACCCTTGTTTTCCATGGGCTTAGAATTTCTTTTAGCCCCCATTTGGAAATTGATTCGAGAGGCCACCATAGTATGGTGTATAACCGCCGATATGGTGCGTGGCCTTTGGGAGTTGCCCGAGAGTTGAGATACTCCAACATTTCTTCAGTTAAGCCCGCACAAAATTGTTGGTTTTGCTCTCCAAAATCCAATTTTTAGAAGGTAGTGGCTTTGAGTTGTAGGTCCCAAAACTTGTCTACATATTTGTGAATGGATTCGTAAGGAGAGAGATTTAAGCTTCTCCATTCGGTGAGTACTTTGTCTCTGGTATTGGTGGCAAAAACTGCTTCATAATGGAAGCTCTTGAAACTTTCCATGTTTGTGGAGCTTCACCGTTGGCCTGTAGGCTAGACCACCATTGCCTGGTGGACTTTGAAAGTGCATAGCTACATGGCGTAGCTTAGAGGACTCCATGAAGCCCTCATCTCCAAACGCCACACCAAACTATTGGATAAAGGCCAAGACTTTGTCCGTAGCACCAAAAGTGCCATCATAGGTAAGGAAAGAGATGCTCTTCCCTCCCTCTTTGAATTTCTTGAGCTTGGACGACCTCTTCCATGCGGCATAGGATTTCCTATGGATCTTATTTTTGATGGTTCAAAGGTTGCACCATCACTTTCTTCAGAAGATGAAGAATTTGAGGAAGATGGAGAAGAGGGCGACCTCTTTTTCGCCTTTTTCTTGCCTTGATCTTCATTATCTTCACCATCACTTTCATAAGAGGAAGAGGATGAAGAAGATGGAGAAGAGGGTGTCCTCTTTCTCGCCTTTTTCTTCTCTTGCTTTTTTTCATCCCTCTTTGAAGTATGGTGTGGAGAAGTATGTGATGGTCTTCTCCGTTTTGGAGGCCATGGAGAGAGTTTAGCCTGCCATCTTTGTGGAGCCATTTTCGCTGAGGTGGTGGGAGACTCACTTATTTCTCGTTCCTTTGGTGGAGGCTCTTGAGTTCTCCTATGAGAAGGAGATGCGTCATCAAGGAGAAAATTTCTGAGCCCTTCATAGGGATCCTCTTCTTCTTCCCGAATCGGACAGAGACCTCTTTTGTAAGTCTCGTAAGGAGGCTTCCTAGGTGCTCTCTCGTCATGGTGGGGAGCTTGGAGAATCCCATGAGCACGAAGCCTTGTTGAAGCCTAGAAACAAGATAGTTAACAAGCATTGAGGAATCATTAGTACCTTGCTCATTAGCAAAATCAAATTTATCAACATTAATTTCACTATCTTCACTTTTGTCAGCCAACTTTTAGGTGTAAACATTTTAGGTGTACTTTGGCACTTCAAGCCCTAGTTGCTACTCCTCTTTATCCCTTTAGAAAAAGCACTCAAAATACTGTACCCGTGGGTCGAATACTATTAATTGCAAGGAACAGAAGAGAGGGTCATTCAACACCAAAACAACACCGGCTCCAGTCAAGCTTCTAATAACTCAATAGTGGTTAAGCCGTAGGCAAGCCCCGTCGGACTCCACTATTAAGACCATAGCTCTCGACGGTGATGCCCCATTAACTGCACAAAGTCAGGCGCACTGCAAGGCTGAAAAATCCCTATTCTACTTACTCACATGCAATTAATAGTACCAACCATTTATAGCTAGCTTGAGGACCTCCCTTCTTGAGCAAGAAAAGAGAAACCTTGTGCTCTGATACCAATGTAGCATTTAATGGTCTAGTAACTTGAGTGCAGCGAAAAATAGCATGAGCATAGTGAGCCTTTCATTAGAATAGCTTCCTAATGAGAATAAAAAGAGTGCTTGGGTGGAGAGAGCAACAAAAAGCATAACACCTAGTTAGATAGCATGAACAATACTTCAAGAGAGAAATTAAGAAATTGACAACAGTTGAGGACTGGATTTTCATGGAGCCGGTCCCCCCTCCAAAAGGCTTTGTATTATGGTTTCTCCCATCAAGAGAGACATTTTAAAATACAATCCTTTGTGTTCCTTCAAACTAGCTAGTGCAATGAAGATGGAAAATTCATGCACTAAGCAAAATACTTATGAAACACAACATCAATTCCCTTAGTATCTCAGACCCAAGACCTCACACACCTTCGAAGATGGTGAGAGCTAGCAGGGTATGAGAGTAGATTGAGAGGAAGAAGGAGTATTCTTACGAGTAAGATGTACATCTCCTCACATAATCACTCATATTAGCATAGATTAGCTTAGTAATTAGCATGGTAGAGGATATGAGCATGCATTGAAGGTTGGCTCTTGGTTGGATTTGCATCACAAAGCCAAGAGTTGTTGGTGTAGGCATCCCTTCTCACAAGCTTGGAGTAAGTGGTAAGCTTTCCATTAAAGCTTGAGAAGGAGAGAGAGTCTTATTTACTTCACACATGAGATTTTGTGATTGTGTGCGTGATAATGCCTTGCAAAAATCAATCCCCCTCTCTCTCTTGGTTGACCCCCCTTGCTAAATGCTCATGCTACAACCCTATTGGACCTCCCCAGGCCTAGCCAATGGAAAATAAGCAGCATAAGTGATAGCCTTCTAACATGTGTTCCCCTTTCCCCTTTTGTAAGAGCTTTAGGTAATTAATAAATGCAACTAAACTCTCATTGGACCCCTTTGCCTCCTGGCCAATAGGAATCAGGCAAGCCACTGGGCTGTTGGATGCTGAATGCTCATGGTCCCCTTTGGAGACTGTCCAATAGTCTTCTAGAGAGCTTAAAATTATTATTGGTTCTTTTATTTAGTGTTTTTAAATTGATTAAACTAGATTTACTCTAGCCTAATTCTCATTGGTCCACCTCCATGGCCATCCAATAGGAATTGAGTACACCTTGTAGGCATCTGGCCTAGGGAGTTGACATGTGTCCCTCTTTCCCCTTGTGTACAAATGAAGCTTGTGAGTGTGGGTGGGTGTTTATCTCTCATCCTCTACTTCTTGCGCTTGCCCCCTCCTATGTAGGGCTTGACAAAGACTTTTTGGGACAAACTCAAAGCATCCAATTCCCCTAATGTTTGACCTTTGGACACAACCTTTGAATTTTGGAACCTTAGCATTTTGGAAGTCTTAATGGGCTGAACCTTAGGGTCTTTTGAGCCCATTATTTCACATAGCTCTTTTGAAGATGGCCCCCCCTTTGGATCCCTATTTTTCCTCCTTTGGATCCCTACTGTGGCCGGTCTGCTAGCTTACCCAATATTCTAGCTTTTTCTCCCCTGGCACTTCCCCATATTAAATGATCAGTTTAACATGAGAAAATCATTTAGGAGAATTAGATATTGATTATTATGACACAAATAAACTAATCACTATCACTTGATTAACATAATTGAGCATGCTCACAAAATTAGAGAGAGAAAGAGGGGGGAGAAATAGATGAATGGATTACACGACCAAAAATCTTTAGAACTTAAAGTATGCAAAATGTCTATGAATCATCTTCCAAAAGATCCCTACAAGAAGCATCATCCAATTCTAAGCCCATGGCTCCTAAATCAATAAAGAGAGAAACATAGTTTTTGTTTGTGGATGCGTTGGCTTCATCATCTTCGAATTCGTCATCCTCCATCTCATCGTCTTCATCATCATGACAATCATCCTTGCTAAGACTTGCCACCACCGGACTTGATTCATCGACCTCCCTCTCCTCTATCTCCATCTCATCCAAAATAGGAGGTGGAAGAGGGTTGAAGATGGTCTCCACTTCATTAGTGGAAAAAATGGTTCTCCCCTGAGGTGTTATGGGAATTATGAACCAAAGTTTTGGTTGGTGGATTGTTGGGATATAGATGACCTATAAAGAGAATCTCAAAGTGAGTAACATTGGCATAATAATGTTACAAGCAAATAAGAATAAAAAAGGTAGTCACTCACCTGCTCACAATTGCGCGGTAGAAGTAAATTGTCATACCTCCCTGTGTGATGCACACTAGAGTCCACCATGTAGAGGCCATTATCATGTCGTCTATGATACCAATTATTGGAATTAGGGTTGCAGAGAAACACACAGCTTGGAGAAGACGAAGGAAGCTCAAGGCACACTAGTGTGCAATGAAAAGATAGATAGCCCTAGAGTGATGGGCGTATATACAATGCACGGGGGGAAAAACCTCCTAAAGAGGGAAAAAATGCCCGGGCGGTCCTAGTGTGTTGCTTCTTTGCCGCCTCTTGAAGCACCTGTCAAACATGTTTGTGAAGGCTGTATTTTGGGTAAGATGTAGCATTCTAAATTTCCAAAGGATGGTTCAGTTCGGGCCACATGCAGGTTGCAGCTTGTGCATAGTAATGTTTGTGGACCCATGCAAACTCTGTCCTTGGGCTTACAAGTTGAAATGCAAGCCGGATGGTGAGATTGATCGCCAGAAGGCTTGACTTGTTGCAAAGGGTTATGCACAGCAAAAAGGCATAGATTATGAAGAGATTTTTGCTCCCACTTGTCGATGACTAGTGTGCGTTTTCTATGTGCATTGGCAGCTCATTTTGGTTGGGATGTACATCAATCAGACATTGTTACTGCTTTCTTGAATGGTGATATATTTGAGGAAGTTTATGTAACGCAGCCTCGCGGTTTTGTCATAAAAGGACAAGAGGACAAAGTGTGCAGATGTAAGAAGGCTTTGTATGGGTTGAAGCAATCTCCTCGTGCTTGGTATGAGAAAGCTGACACTCATTTGGTAAAACGAGGCTTTCGTAACAGTCCAACAGAAAGCACATTGTATGTAAAGCGTGAGGGTGATGTACTTCTCATTGTGGTTCTTTATGTTGATGATTTGCTAATCACTGGACCAAATGAGAGACATATTGCTGAATTTAAGGCTGATTTGAATGCAACTTTCAAGATGAAAGATTTGGGGCTGTTGCATCATTACTTGGGTATACAATTTAAGCAGTGTGATGGTGGTATTGCCTTGTGTCAGAAAAGTTACATAGAGACATTGCTATGTAAGCTTGGACTTGAGGATTGTAAACCTATTGCCACTCCCATGGAAACAGGTTTGAAGTTGAGTCTACATGATGCTGGCGATCCTCCTGATATCAATCTTTACCATACTGCTGTTGGCTGCCTCATTTATGTATGCAACACGAGGCCGGATATTCAGTTTGCAGTCTCACAGGTCAGCAGATTTATGCATAGCCCAGGGTCTAAGCATTGGCAGGCTGTCAAGAGGATTTTCTGCTACCTTAGTGGCACTTTACATCTTGGCTTGTTTTATCCCAAGGGGGGATCGTTGCCGCCAGACTTACATGCTTTTTCGGACTCAGATTGGGCTGATTCTTTTGACACGCGAGTGTCCACAAGTGGTTTTTGTTTCATGCTTGGCAGTTCATGTATATCATGGTTGAGCAAGAAGCAACCTACTGTGGCCACTTCGAGTTGTGAGGCTGAGTATAGGGCAGTCTTCACAACTACGGTTGAGTGTGTATGGCTGAGACGCCTTATGGCTCATTTGGGTGTTGGACAGGACCTTGCCAACACTATCTACACTGACAGTCGGAGCGCATTGGCAGTTGCAAGGAACCCAGTTTTTCATGCTCGCACAAAGCACATTGAGGTGCATTACCACTATGTCAGGGAGAGGCTCTCAGCAGGAGAGATCAGCTTGGCTTATGTGCCAACACAGGACAACCTTGCAGATCTTTTCACAAAGGCATTGTCTCGTGAGAAGCTTGAAGCTTTCCGCAAAGCTTTGGGCTTACTCCCCTTTGTGGAATGATCCTGACCTCAGGGCATGGCACTTCCCTTTACTCATGTGCCAGCTCTCGTTCACCGCATCACTCTGGGGGGGATTTGTTACCATATACATGTGGTAGTGATGTGTGTGAACACACTAGGACCGCCGGGGCATTTTTTCCCTCTTTAGGAGGTTTTTTCCCCCGTGCATTGTATATACGCCCATAAATCTAGGGCTATCTATCTTTCCATTTCACACTAAGTAACACACACTCTATTGTGTGCCTTGAGCTTCCTTCGTCTTCTCCAAGCTGTGTGTTTCTCTGCAACCCTAATTCCAACAGTCTAGACACATTTGCAAACCACTTGCAGTCAAAGACAAAGGTATGAAAGGTTCTAAAATTAACCTTTGGTATCCTTTCAATAGTTCCACAATACCTGGCTTCATCACCATCTGTGTCAAAGTTTCCCATGATTCCACAATCCATGGTGGTTCTACGCTCATCAATGTGGCGCGTACGAGAGTGACAACCCTTTAACCACATAGAGTTCAAGGAAAGGCACTACAAAATAGGAAAATATCTTTTATCAAATACAAATTAGATAAAATGAAGAAATTGTTTTACAATATGGTTTAGGTATATGAGTACTCTACCTTTGGTACCCATCCTTGTGCATACTTCCATTCTTTGTTGGCGATATCTTCTCCGTGCGCTTTTGCTTCGGTCATTCTCTCATGAATCCACTCCGTACTAATGAGATCTGGGAAACATGCATGGTGTCTAGGCACTAGGGGTGCCCTCCTTCCTCCATGCTTGCTTCTATACTTCTCCCTCTTGCAAACGCCTTGCCTTTTCAATTGTCCACAAGTCCACCCACTTGGTCATAGCCTTTGCATTGAGTATACAAAAGTTATTGACCACTCGAGATATATCATATCCATGTTAAATAGTTCTCCCTTTCCACCTGGCAAGTGTGAAGTCATCCTTGCATTTTCCTTGTCTGACCACATGCGAGGAATTGAAGGATCAACTTGTGCCAAATACTCTGAGATGTAAACAAATGCCTCTTGCACAATCACCGTCCGGCCATACATTCCTCTGGTTGAGACTGTAGCCACACAAAATCTTTGAGAGTCTTTCAAAATCTCTCTAAGAAGAACATCCATTGTGCGTGCACTACTCCACATAGAGGGATCTCCTCCACCACGTGAACTAAGAGGTAGATTTGACTAAGAAGGACCGATCGAGGAAATGCATCCTCAATGGCACACATAATTTTTGTTGCAAGTATTTGAGTAGCAGGGATAGCATCTATTTCAATTTGGAGCTCAGAAATCTGCAAGAAAATACGCAAGGATACACTAATTTCTAGTTGAGGTTATTGTGTACATAAAAAAAGTGTAGTTGAGTGGGGTCTTGTGGTGTACCTTACTAGCTCTCCAAGTTTGAAAATAGCATCCCTGACTTTCTTGTCCTGACATATACACATACTCATCGGTAGAATGAACTACAATGTAAATTAGGGGAAGGGAAAGTGATAGAAAGTCATACACACAAAATATAGATAAAATAGGGAGAGGGACATTACCTGAAGCATCTTGTGCCAATCATGGGACTTCAACCCATGTACAATTGAATGCTTCCACCCTTCTTTGCTTTTGTGAAAGCTCCTTTTAGCGACCTCATGTATCCTGTTGGTGTGTGAATAGAAGCAATGGTACCCTCCACTTTGTCTTACTCTTCTTTGGCTAGCATCCAACTTCACAAAGCACAATATTTCCATTGGGGGCATGACATGGAGTAGCAAAGGCGGGAAGAAATTTCAAAAGCCTCAAATCCTCCCTCACACCCAATGAGTCCTTCTTGCCAATAATGTGGGCCCATAGTTTTTGGGCTACATTCTTGAATATGTGCATGGGATCCAAGAGGTGTTGTATTCTTAAATCCTTCCAATATGGAAGCCTTAAAAATATGAAATACCTTGACATACCTTTTGGTGGAGGACACGATGCCGGATTGTTGTTGTAGTGCTCTTCCCAAATGGTTGTAGAGGTGTCTTCCCATTTGTTGGAACCTTGTGCTTGCTATGACCTTGGGGTAAGAAACGATGGTTATTTGGATAGATTACCTTGCGCAAGGCATCATGCCTCTTTGTCACCAATGATGGCCCACAAGTAGGACATGCATTGGGACCCGATGTGGAAAACTCTACATTCATATCATATCGATAGAGAGAGAGAGAAAACTAAAGGGAGAGAGAGAGAGAGAGAGAGAGAGAGAGAGAGAGAGAGAGAGAGAGAGAGAGAGGAGATGGAAGATACAAGAAATACCTCCAAGCCCAAGATAGTCGTGCATAGTCCACATAAGGATTCCCCTCAGAATGGCTTCTCTCCCCCCTATGTAAGTGAGACATCTACAACAGGAATGCCTCTCCATAACTCCTCCAACTCCTCGATGAGGGTCTTGAGGTAGACATCAATATTTGACACTTCATACTTCCTTGGAACAAGCAAGGAAAGAAGTATATTGCCCTTCTTGGTTGTCTCCCATGGTAAAATATTGTAATTGACAATCCACAGAGGCCAAGTGCTCCATGAAGTAGACTTAGTGTCGAAGGGGTTGACACCATCACTTGCTAACCCAAGCCTCAAGTGTCAAGGCTCCAAACCAAACTCTCGCCATTGAGTTTCGATGAGCCTCTATGTAGGTGAATTGGTAGGGACACACATCATTCCATCATTTGAGCAATGGTTGGCATGCCACAGGAGAAGCTCCACAATAGACCTGCTTGTAAACATGTGTTGAATGCAAGGAGTTAAAGAAAAATTTCTCAATACCTTGTGGGGTAGGTGCACCCCACTCACTCTGTCTTGTACCATG
Source organism: Adiantum capillus-veneris (assembly GCF_014529385.1). Classification (NCBI taxonomy): domain Eukaryota; kingdom Viridiplantae; phylum Streptophyta; class Polypodiopsida; order Polypodiales; family Pteridaceae; genus Adiantum; species Adiantum capillus-veneris. The sequence continues at coordinate 61,284,414 of NC_140935.1, forward strand.
CTTCCTCGCACATGGGACATGAGGTAGCATGTGCATGCTCATTGCGGTATAGCATGCAATCGTTCATGCACATACGGATGCACTCATACTCCATTCCATGTGTAGTGATATACAATCTAGCTCGTCGACAATTTGGAGGCATGTGGTGATCTTTTGGCAATATTTTACCCATCAAACGACAACAAACACGCACATTAATACAATTTCAAGGAGATGGCACCATAAAGCGAGAGAGATGTATAAAAATCCATATTTCAAACTTACCCAAGGAGTGCATTGACACTTGCATTGTCCAACCTAATTTCTCTTGCAAGTTGAGGACTTCCAATGATGCCTGGAGCACCAAGTACTGTGCACCATTGTAAAAACATGTTCGGGCACTCGCCATCAATGTGTCCTCTGTTGCCACTATCCATTGTGTGCGTGGTTAGGAATCCTCCTCGCACACATTGCACTCATGACCCGATAACTCATCACACATGTCAAACATGTGTTGGTCCTCTACCTCAAACTGTGACTGAAACTCCACAAGAGCTATTGAAGTAGAGCTAATGAGAGGATCACCATGTGGTGCACCCAATTTGTACAATAGCTACTCTTGCCTTTGCCATTTGGCTTTGCACCCCGACGCACCACCGTCGAACACAGACCAATGGGGCACCTCCTCAAGTGAGGGTGAGTGGTGCATGCTTCAAGCTCCCTCTCCCCTACTCCACCTCCCACACCCTCACTCTCTCTCGCCCTTGTCCATCTCTCTCCACCTTCTCCCTCACAGAAATACAACAACAACAACACACACACACACACACACACACACACACACACACACACACACACACACACACACACACACACACACACACACACACACACACACACACACACACACACACACACATACACACACACACACACACACACACACACACTTTGTGTTACTAAGACTGCCTGGACTTTTTGGACACACACTCCCTAAAATACACTCGGTTGGGTCTTCACCATGGGACTTAGCACTTCTTTAAAAATGTTACTACCCCTTGTCTTGGGTAAATCGGGCATGTTCTTTATTACAACCGTGTAGGCACTGGTTTAGGAAAAACTCTCATTACTTGGGCATGAAAGCGGCCCTGCTTCATAGATGGCGATCTCCTCACTCATATACCCGCTCATGACACAGGACTGGCAGTCCCTCCCCCGTCCTTATATAAACAGGTGAGGGTGCATCTCTGCCCCTCACTTAGCTCGGGTTGTTCTGTCTTGTTTAAACTAAATAACCTACTGTGTGCTTCTACACGGAATTATGGAGCTCACTACACAAGTCTCTTAGGTCTTTTACCTTTCCCATGCATACTTCCTTACTGTTATTTTATTTTTGATAAGGTTGTACATTAAACAACATCAGGTTCTAGCCGTTACGACAAGGTAAGTATAGTTGATGTCAGATGTTAGCATAATAATGGTATAAACATTCCTTTGAACCTTGCCTCTGGGTATTGACTGCCTGGTATTTCTGAGGTATGATGGTTGTCTTCTTGACGTTTGCTTATAACTGCTACTACCATTAAAAAACGGTTTTTTTTCCTAAAACCATCTTACAATTTAATTTTGTTTTTGGCCTTCTATGGCCGGTGTGTGTAGCAGGACATGACTCTGATCCAACAAATGGTTTATGGTCTTTTGATTACCAAAAGCCTTGGGGACTTTTTTAATACTTTTGCCTCTGCAGTATATTGTCGTTTACAAACTTTTTATAAGCATTGGATTATTGGCAAAAGCATCTTGTCAGACTGCCGGTTTTTTTTAAAATAAAAAATGGGGGTTGTTTTTTGGTTTTTTAGCATCGGAAGCCTTGAGGACTATTTGATATTGTCACCCCTGTGTTATATTGTTGTCTACAGACTTGGTTTTGTACTATTGGTAAGACGTCTTGTCAGACTGGTTAAAAAGGGGTTGTGGGTCCTCTTAGCACATCATATCATCCTCTGTTCGGCTCTGGTGACAAACTACTTGGGCATATTGATGTTCTTATTGATGCCTCGAGTATTAAGGTGGTATATTTTTTCCAAAAAACATGCATATATTGGCTCTCAAAAGGGGCTCCCTATTACTTGGTTGGATAACAATATGATAAAGGTTTGAAGTGGGATGATTCAACAATCATAAAAAGACATCGAATAAATTTAAATTGGCTATTATTTAAGGAGTGATTCAGATACCTGGAAGGTATAATGGCTGTCTAATTATTGTACTATTTGTTGTGCTAAAAACTTGGATTTCTAGCTTTAAAATTTGTTACAACTTCCTTTTAATACGTTGAACTAAGCTTGTAAAGGTTTTTAAAAAAAGTTTGTAAGATGGACATGGATAAAAATTGGTATAGTACATTGATATCTGGAAGACACATCCAAGGCTAATAGATCTATTGTCTTGTTTGGATGGATGCAGGTAAGGACTCTATCTTATCTTGAAAGGTTTTTTTTAAACTTTGGCAAGCTGATCGACCTACATTGGATTGCACACTCACTTATGATTCGGGAAGTTTTTTTACTATCTGTATACTTCAATGGGACCTCATTCCTACAAACATTGTAGTTAAATGCTTCTAATACTGAGTTGTTTCTATACTTACCTTTTCTTTTTTCCATAGCCAGCTTTCTTTTGAATGTAAAAGTTCAATTATGTCTTATTATCTAAGATTAAACAGCTACACATACATCCTATACATAAGGTTTTTCTTTCTAGAGAAATCGGGATGATGGCTTTGGAAATTAATTCCGAAATTGAGCTTTAGGTTGGACCCACAGTCTATAATCCCTTGACTGGTTGACTGGTGTTAGGTGGTCCTTCATAGAATCTATTTTGGGTCCCCTGCTCACGGCTACTATAGTCTTTGACTTCGCCGGTTTAAGGTTTGCAGGCCCAAAACTACAGCTACTTTTTTTACTTATTTTTTATGTTTAAACAGTTCCTTTTCAGGACTACATACCCTTTAGAAAGGCAGCCCGCATGAGTACTAAATACAACCCTAGGAATCATGCAAAGATTCTCGAGCAGATTAAGCTATACCTTAAGGACCATAAACCAAAGAATGCTTTGGCAATTAGAACTAGACCACTCCTTACTAGGAAAGCCAAAGATTGTATTACTTACTACGATAAGAAAAAGTAAAACCTCACCACACATTTTTTGAAATATTGCAGACTCTTGCTCTCTCACCACAAGGATTGGATTGGAATTGACCTCTGAGCCCCTCTCAGTGGCCACATCTCTTGTACTCATATGTATTAGCAGATTTGATGCTTCTCAACTAATATATGACTCTGCTCTTACCTCTGATAAGAAATTGTCTGTCCTACAGATGCTGTCTTTTAATGATTGGGTCAAAATTTTGGCTACTCTGCAAGGACTCCAAGGAAGGGGTGAATTTGATTACCCAATACATAGCCCAACTTGCCTTGCTGTCTTCACAATACCAACAACAGCTTGCCCTATTCTCTTCTACAGGTGCCGATTTGTCTAAATTTTTAAGGGAGCTGTGCGGTCTCAATCCTTCTTTTGTCTGTACACCGGCTACTCCTACTTTGTAGGGATAGTGCAGCCCTTGAAGCAGTTAAAGAATTTCAGAGTAATCTTTGTTCCCTCAATGACTCTGACCTCCTGGAGATGGTGCCTAAGATCTCTAAAGTTTTTCCTATCTTACTTGTTAGAGAAATTGAAATTGAATCCCTTGGGGTTGACCAACAGCTTTGGGTCCTGCCCAATAAAGCGTTCTTAGCACCCACTTTGAGTGAAACTTGGGTAAACCTTGCCAACCTCCCTGCCTCTATTGTGGAGGACTGCAGACTCAAGATTTTGAAAGGAGGACAATTCTAGACAAAGGGGATCAAAGCACCCTTCAGCCTCAATCTCATTGACCACTCCAAATCTCCCTCCAATACCGGCCTCTACATCCGTACTAAAGGAAACATGGAATTTGCTAAAAGTAACCGAGATTTCTACACTGAATCCATCTGGAATGTCTTTCAACCTTATGTAAAATGCGGCTGCAGATTTCTTGACCCTAAAGCTTCTTGTGAATCCAGCATCATGTGGTTTGATCACACCATTTGGTTTATTCTCAACCATCTTGACCTACTCTTTCCAGGAAAACCTGTGGACTTTCACCTCTCTCTCATTAGCTCTTGGTTGGGTGGCCAAGCTAAGCAAATTGTTATTGTGCAGATTGCCTTTAACATCTTTCGTGGACTAATGCTGGATATCTTGAAGCTAAGCAAATTGTTATTGTGCAGATTGCATTTAACATCTTTCGTGGACTAATGCTGGATATCTTGAAGGAGTTAAAATCTGATGATCTTGGGATTTACCTAACTACTTATGCTAACTATAAAGGTGTTAAGATCATCACTAGTTTACTTAAACCATGTGTTGATGAGGATGACACCCCGGCTCTAAAAAGGCCCAACTCTTTGACTACCTCCAACTCCTTCACTTCTTTCTTAACACCTAGCTCATCCTCTAACCGGGGAAAAGCTTGTAGCTACACTAGGGATAAAGGAAGGATTCCCCCCATCAAGAGTTTCCTTGAAATGTAATCCTTGGTGATATCACAGGTTACTACAAGCCCTTGCGGAAGAAGATCTCTTGACAAAGTGGATCCGAACAAAGGATATATCTACATACACTGTCTCTTTCACAAAGTACTTCGCGATTGGATTCAACCAAAAAACCTTTTTTGTGAGTGCTTTGACCTCCTTTTTGGCAATCACAAATTACTTGATAATATACTCATAGGATGGAAGTATCAACAACCAGTGAAAAATTTGGTTTACGGTAATGACTTTCTTCGGTGAGATTCTATTTCCGCATGTAAATGCTATCGATTGACCACCTTCTGCAGGAGCTTTGAGGCATATGGAAAACATGTTTGTACCTGTGATCTTAGCATTATTGAAAATATGAAAGTACAAAGAATCTTGGTCAATGGGCTCAATCATATACCTAACTTTCCCAAAAACCCTACCTTGCTTTATCAGCTATATTAAGCTGCCTCACTGACCTTGTCAGTGCTCTCCAACTAGAGATGATAGTCCTACCAGACTGAAGGAAAGTTGTGAAGGAATGATTCCTTCAAAAAATATCACAAATTCCTAGAAAATGGTTATCCTCGGATGAATCCTGGCTTACATCATAGTAGCTGGCTTTTTATTTTCAAAATATTTCTGATAAATGGTTTATAGTCGGGGTTGACAAAAGCTTTAACTGCCCTACTCTGATTTGTAAATACCTTGCTTGGAAGGCTGTCCGTGATCGTGTATCTGGCAAAGAATTCTACAATATTAACTCCTCACTACAAACAGTGACCACAACAAACAGTGACCAATAACCAAAAAGCTTAGGGAATCTAGGCTACTCTGTACAGAACACTAAGCTACCAGTATTATTTCCCACCTATAAGATGCATAAGTATAAGTTCAGATGGATATGTGATGCTTCCAATGGTATCTTTATTGATATCACCAAGGATAATACGCTTTACCTTGACCTTATACTAGCCGAATTTGAGCTTATTTGTGCCACTAAACATAAAATTTGCGATGACTTCCTTCATATACAGTACAACCCCTTTTGGCTAAAACAAAAACTCTACAGAAGTCTTGCTTAACCTTCCACAACAAATCTTTCACATTTTTACTGCAGACATTACACAATGCTACGAAAACATTCCCCTTGATGGGGATCTTGGCCTTAATTAAGACCATTCTTGGCAAAGTGATTAAAATGGCTTTTCTCCAATGCTAGAAAGAAGAAAATTTTTTACATCTCTCTTTCCAAAAAACCCAGGTGGATTAAAAAAACTCATTCCTTACGCTCCTTACACTTCAATGAAGAAAAGATTTGATTTTACATATTGTGGTTGCTTAGTAATTGTACTATAGTTTCCGGTGGTCTATGCTTCAACCAATGCCTAGGCATCCCCATGGGATTCTCTTGTTCTCCACTTATGTGTAATATCTACCTTGCTTTCTTTGAATAAAAATGGTTTCTCAGAGCCATGGAATCTTGTAATAATAATCTTTCACAATTCAGATATACCTATAGATATATGGATGACTTACTAAGCGCCAACAATAATGCCTTCCTCAAAGAAATTTGTTTGATTTATCCTCACTGCCTTAAGATTGAACCTATATCTTTACATGGGATCATTACACCCAATGGGGTTTTTTTCACATTAGTCCAATTCCTTAACCTTTCTATCTCTCTTCATATTTCGTCTGTCGGTGGATATGACCTAAGGTTTGTTTGGAAACGAGATCTCCTGAAACTACCACTTGTGGAGTTCATAAAAAGGAATAGCAATAGGCCTCACAAGGCTGCTATTAGCTCATGTATCAGCCTGCTACACCTAATTTGCTATTCATCCTCTGATTATTTCCTTTCTTGGGAGGATGTTAATTTACTAATAAATAAGTATCGTCTTAACGGGTCTAATAGAAACCAAGTCTGTGACATAATTACACAATCTCTCACCCAACATAATTGGCCTGGGTTACACTTTAACCATGATAATCTCAATTCTCTAATAAGGTAGTAGGCTCATACACAATGGGCCTACTACCGACCCATTGTGTATGACGCCTGGGTTAGGGCGGGTACACACACACACACACACACACACACACACACACACACACACACACACACACACACACACACACACACACACACACACACACACACACACACACACACACACACACACACACACACACACACACACACACACACACACACACACACACACACTTTGTGTTACTAAGACTGCCTGGCCTTTTTGGACACACACTCCCTAAAATACACTCGGTTGGGTCTTCACCATGGGACTTAGCACTTATTTAAAAAAAGTTACTACCCCTTGTCTTGGGTAAATCGGGCATGTTCTTTATTACTGTCGTGTAGGTGCTGGTTTAGGAAAAACTCTCATTACTTAGGCGTGAAGATGGCCCTGCTTCACATATGGAAATCGGTGATCTCCTCACTCATGGTACCCACTCATGACACAGGACTTGAAGTCCCTCCTCCTTCCCTATATAAACAGTTGAGGGTGCATCTCTGCCCCTCACTTAGCTCGGGTTTTTCTGTCTTGTTTAAACTAAATAACCCACTGCGTGCTTTTACACGGAATTATGGAGCTCACTACACAAGTCTCTCAGGTTTTTTACCTTTCCCATGCATACTTCCTTACTGTTATTTGATTTTTGATAAGGTTGTACATTAAACAAACATCAGGTTATGGCCGTTACAGCAAAGTAAGTATAGTTGATGTCAGATGTTGGCATGATAATGGTATAAACATTTCTCTAAACCTTGCCTCTGGGTATTGACTGCCTGGTACTTTTGAGGTATGATCGTTGGCTTCTTGACGTTTGCTTATAACTGCTGCTGCCATAAAAAAACGGGTTTTTTTCTAAAAACATCTTACAGTTAAATTTTTTTTTGGCCTTCTATGGCCGCTGTGCGCAACAGGACATGACTCTGATCCAGCAAATGGTTTATGGTCTTTTGATTACCAAAAGCCTTACAGAATTTTCTAATACTGTTTGCCTCTGCAGTATAATGCCATTTATAGACTTTTTATAAGCATTGGATTATAGATAAAAGAATCTTGTCAGGCTCCAGGCTTTTTTGTATTACAAATGGGGATTGTTTTTTAGTTTTTTTAGCACCAGAAGCGTTGGGGTCTATTGCTACCATACACATGTGGTAGTGATGTGTGTGAACACACTAGGACCGTTGGGGCATTTTTTCCCTCTTTAGGAAGTTTTTTCCCCCGAGCATTGTATATACGCCCATCACTCTAGGGTTATCTATATTTCCGTTGCATACTAAGTAACACACTCTCTATTGTGTGCCTTGAGCTTGCTTCGTCTTCCCCAAGCTGTGTGTGTTTCTCTGCAACCCTAATTCCAACAATTGGTATCAAGCAGGTTGCTTCCTCCCAGGCTTAGTCGCCAGCTGCTTCAGCACACGCCTGCTCACTTTCTTCGATTTCAGTGAGCTTTGGCAAGCGTTCGCAGGTCGACAAATTTTTTGGGAGAACTCGTAGAGCTCAGTCAGCTTAGATTTCTGATTCGGGCTCATTTCGGCCTCTGTTTCCATAGTACTGCATAGGCTATTTTGTCATTTTGTGTAGAGTTTTTGTCAGTGCCATTTTTTGCATAAAAGGTGCCTTACAGTATTCTACGGTTTGTGCTCTATAGCACGTGTTGTTTCCGCTCCATTTCTCCTATTTTCAAGCAGTTTTCACATCAGGTGCAACATTTATCATGGCTGACAACAACACAGATGTCTTCAAGATGTTTGCTGCTGAGGACAGGTTGGATGGGGACAATTACCCTATGTGGGCTTATATGATGCAACACGCTCTTGTGTCAAAGGGCATCTAGAATATTGTGCAGGGCATTGATGTACGTCCTGGTTCTGAGGATGTAGGCGATGTTGAGGATGTTGCAGGTCTTGCTGCAAGGATTGTTGCTATTAGAGTTGTTTTGCCTATGATAGAACAAGCTCGTTGGGATGTAAAGGATGCGCAAGACCATGCATTGATTGTGTTGTCCTGTGAAGCGCACCATTGTTCCTCACATTCGTTCAACAAAATCTGCAAAACAGGCTTGGGATATTCTAGGAGGTCTTTATGCAAGCCGCAATGAGGCTAAAATTGCTTTGCTGCGTAAAGAGCTGGAGTCGAAGATTATGCATGAGGAAGATGATATGGACACCTTCCTTGCTGGTGTCAAGGATATCAATGAGCAACTTATTTTTGCAGATGAAGTCATTTCAGACAGTTCCCTTGTGCAGACTGTTCTTGATGCCTTACCAGATTCCTACCAGACTTTTGCTAGTACTTGGAGACTTATGACCCAAGGAAATCAAGAAGTTATCAAGTTTGATGCATTATGCACATTGCTGTGCAAGAGTCACTTTCCAGAAAAAACAGGACTAGACAGCGTGCAGTTGAACAGGCTTGTATTGCTTCTCAAAGAAAGGGTGGTAACAGCAATGCAGCCACTTCCTATGGTTCTGCTGCGAGTGGCAAAAATTATGTTCCTAATCCTTCTGCTGGTAGCAATTCGTCTGGAAATTCTAGTGATAAGGGAAAAAAGAAGATGCATTGCCATTATTGTAAAGCTAATGATCACTTGATCAAGTTGTATCCTAAGTTGAAGGCCAAAGAGGCTAAAAAGAAAGAGGGTGGTTCCACTGCAAATGCTGGTTCCACTACAAATGCAGCCGTTGTTGAGTCTTCTATGAAAGGAGACTGTGTTGCTAATGTTGATGCAGAATGGGCTTTTAGCGCATAGTGCACTTACAATCCTGCAATCCATGATGCATGCTTGTCAGTTGTTGCAGATTCACATGTGTGGTATTTCAATAGTGGTGCTACGAAGCATATTACCTCACATAGTGAATTGTTTACCTCTCTTGAGTATGTCCCTCATGGGAATTCAGTCACTTGTGCCAACAATGCCTCTTATCCTGTTCAGTGAGTTGGAAAGATTGTGCTTACTACTGCAAATGGCAGTTCCTTCACACTTGTTGATGCACTTTATGTACCTGGGATCAAGAAGAATCTCTTGTCTGTATATGCACTTGCTAGACTTGGACTTGCAGTTAAATTTGTGGATGATAGATATACAGTTCATGATCTCAGTTTTGGTGATGAAATTGTTGCATCTGGCCTTTTGTATCGTGGGCTGTATAAGCTCACTTTGTATGACAAGTGTGGACAAAATTTTGCAAATGCTATTGCAGATTCAAGGGCTATTTCAGATGCAAAACTTTGGCATGCACGTTGGTCATCTGAATTTTGCCAGTTTGCTGTGTTTGCAGAAATTTGATATGGTTGCTTCTTTGCCGCCTCTTGAAGCACCTGTCAAACATGTTTGTGAAGGTTGTATTTTGGGTAAGATGCAACGTTCTAAGTTTCCAAAGGATGGTTCAGTTAGGGCCACATGCAGGTTGCAGCTTGTGCATAGTGATGTTTGTGGGCCCATGCAAACTCCATCCTTGGGCAATTACCTTTACTTCGTGACTTTCATTGATGATGACTCCAGGCATGCATGGATATTTCCGCTTAAAGCAAAGTCAGAAGTTTTTATGTGCTTCAAACAATTTCTGGCTATGGCTGAAAATGTCTCGAAATGTACTATGGGCACCCTCCGTTCCAATCGACAGGGAGAGTATATGTCTCATGAATTTAATGCATTTCTGGCTATTCATGGGATAAAACACCAATGTACAGTGACTTAAACACCTCAACAAAATGTTGTTGCTGAGAGAAAAACAAGTCACTGACGGAAATGGCATGATATATGGTCAAAAGTCAAGCTTTGCCACATTCTTTTTGGCTTGAGGCCATCATGTGTGCCATTTATGTACTTAACAGGTGTCCTATGAAAGCTTTGAAGTCTATTACTCCATATGAAGCATGGCATGATAGAAAGACTTCTATTGAGCACATGCGTGTTTTTGGATGTTTGGCATATGCTTTGGTGCCATAAACACAACGCAGAAAATTGGATGATAAGGCTGTCAAATGTATTTTTGTTGGTTATAGTGCTAAAAGCAAAGGTTACAGGTTATATCATCCGCAAACAAAGCGTATTTTGGTTTCACGGGATGTAGTGTTTGTGGAAGATTCAGTTCAGCCCTTGCTGTCATGTACTAGAGATAGTAATGTAAGCTCACAGGACATTTATGACTCTTTGTTGCCTCTTTTCAGTGGTGGAAATACCAATGTAATTTCCAATGAGGCAAATGTATAGCCTATGTCGGTTTTTGAAAATGTTACAGATCAGCATATTACTGATGCAGATGTACATGATGTACTTGATGAGGAAAGGGCTGAAAATGAGCAGGCTAGAGGTATGCCAAAATGGCTGGTGCACATTTTGCGTGATAGTAAATTGGATGTACCTTTGTCTAGTCGTACTGGTTTAGGCTCTCCCCATTCATCTTATGCATCAGATTGTTATGCTTTGGCCGTGTCTAGCTTACATGATGTTGAGAAGCCTCTGTCTTTTCATGAAGCACATAATTCAGAAAATTGGATGGCTGCCATGCAATCAGAATACGATAAACTTATAGAAAATGACACATGGACTTTATGTGATTTGCCTCCTGGCAAAAAGACCATTGATACAAAGTGGGTTTACAAGTTGAAACGCAAGCCGAATGGTGAGATTGATCGCCAGAAGGCTCGACTTGTTGCAAAGGGTTATGCACAGTAAAAAGGCATAGATTATGAAGAGACTTTTGCTCACACTTGTCGTATGACTACTCTGTGTTTTCTATGTGCATTTGCATGTCATTTTGGTTAGGATGTACATCAATCAGACATTGTTACTGCTTCCTTGAATGGTGACATATTTGAGGAATTATATGTAACGTAGCCACAAGAGGACAAAGTGTGTAGATGTAAGAAGGCCTTGTATGAGTTGAAGCAATCTCCTCATGCTTGGTATGAGAAAGTTGACACTCATTTGGTCAAACGAGGCTTTCATAACAGTCCAACAAAAAGCACATTGTATGTAAAGCGTGAGGGTGATGTACTTCTCATTGTGGTTCTTTATGTCAATGATTTGCTGATCATTGGACCAAATGAGAGACATATTGCTGAATTTAAGGCTGATTTGAATGCTACTTTCAAGATGAAAGATTTGGGGCTGTTGCATTATTACTTGGGTATAGACTTTAAGCAGTGTGATGGTGGTATTGCCTTGTGTCAGAGAAGTTAGATAGAGACATTGCTATTTAAGTGTGGACTTGAGGATTGCAAACCTATAGCCACTCCCATGGAAATAGGTTTGAATTTGAGTCTACATGATGCTGGAAAACCTGCTGATGTCACTCTTTATCAAACTGATGTTGGCTACCTCATTTATGTATGCAACAGGAGGCCGAATATTCAATTTGCAGTCTCACGGGTCAACAGATTTATGGATAGCCTAGGGTCTAAGCATTGGCAGGCTGTCAAGAGGATTTTTTGCTACCTTAGTGGCACTTTACATCTTGGCTTGTTTTATCCCAAGGGGGGATCATTTCCGCCAGACTTACATGCTTTTTCGGATTGGGCTGGTTGTTTTGACACGCGAGTGTCCACAAGTGGTTTTTGTTTCATGCTTGGCAGTTCATGTATATCATGGTTGAGCAAGAAGCAACCTACTATGGCCACTTTGAGTTGTGAGGCTGAGTACAGTGCAGTCTTCACAGCTACGGTTGAAGTGTGTATACGGCTCAGACGCCTTATGGCTGATTTGGGTGTTGGACAGGACACTGCCAACACTATCTACACTGACAGTCAAAGCGCATTGGCAGTTGCGAGGAACCCAATTTTTCATGCTCGCACAAATCACATTGAGGTGCATTACCACTATGTCAGGGAGAGGATCTCAGCAAGAGAGATCAGCTTGGCTTATGTGCTAACACAGAACAACCTTGCAGATCTTTTCACAAAGGCATCGTCTCATGAGAAGTTTGAATCTTTCCACAAATCTTTGGGCTTACTCCCCTTTGTGGACTGATCATGTCCTCAGGGCACGGCACTTTCCTTTTCTCATGTGCCATCTCTCGTTCACCGCATCACTCTAGGGGGGATTTGTTACCATATACATGTGGTAGTGATGTGTGTGAACACACTAGTACCGCCGGGGCATTTTTTCCCTCTTTAGGAGGTTTTTTACCTCGAGCATTGTATATACACCCATCACTCTAGGGCTATCTATCTTTCCTTTGCATACTAAGTAACACACTCTCTATTGTGTGCCTTGAGCTTCCTTCATCTTCTCCAAGCTGTGTGCGTTTCTCTCCAACCCTAATTCCAACAGGGGTTGTGGGTCCTCTTAGCACATCATATCATCCTCTGTTCGGCTATGGTCATCGGCTATGGTCACAAACTACTTGGGTATTAAGGTGGTATATTTTTTCCGAAAAACATGCATATATTTTGGCTCTCAAAAGGGACTCCCTATTACTTGGTTGGATAACAATATGATAAAGGTTTGAAGTGGGATGATTCAACAATCATAAAAAGACATCAAAATAAATTTAAATTGGCTATTACTTAAGGAGTGATTCAGATACCTGGAAGGTATAATGGCTTTCTAATTATTGTACTATTTGTTGTGCTAAAAACTCGGATTTCTAGCTTAAAAATTTGTTACAACTTCCTTTTAATATGTTGAACTAAGCTTGTAAAGGTTTAAAAAAAAAAGTTTGTAAGACGGACATAGATAACAACTGGTATAGTCCAT